>NC_079405.1:2658758-2681258 GCF_029220125.1 Pseudoliparis swirei
AGAGTTGAAAATGAGAAATGAAAGTTGTTTTTCTCCTTCTTCCCCTCTGGTTCTGTGTGTCTGGTTCTGTGTGTCTGGTTCTGTGTCTGGTTCTCTGTGTCTGGTTCTGTGTGTCTGGTTCTGTGTGTCTGGTTCTCTGTGTCTGGTTCTGTGTGTCTGGTTCTGTGTCTGGTTCTGTGTGTCTGGTTCTGTGTGTCTGGTTCTGTGTGTCTGGTTCTCTGTGTCTGGTTCTCTGTCTTTGGTTCTCTTGAGTATTTTTCTCGGCTTAACTTCCTTCTTGTCTTCCAGCTGTAAGAAGAGAACCTCCCCTCTATGGTAGGTCTCTGAGCAGCTGTGTGTGTGTGTGTGTCTTTCTGTGTGTGTGTGTGTCTTTGTATGTCTTTCTGTGTGTGTGTGTGTCTTTCTGTGTGTGTGTCTTGTGTGTGTGTGTGTGTGTCTTTCTGTGTGTGTCTTTCTGTGTGTGTTGCTTATGAAATGTCTCCAAGATGTTCATCTGAGTCTCCCCCCCCCCCCCCCCTCCAGTGGACTATGAGTCCATCTCTCTCCACGGTGACGCTGACTCCTCCCCCTTCTCTCTCCGCGGCGTCCATCCTGACTTTGACAAGTCGTCCACCGTCCCGAGGAACTCGGGCCTGAGCCTCCAGTACCGGCGCTTCGCTCAGTCCCAGCGGCCGGCGTCCAGCGCCAGCCTGCTGGAGCCCGACGGCCCGGCCCGGCCCGTGCTCCCCCGGCAGCGCCAGCCGGCGCCGGCGCACACGGCCACCATCCGCCGCAAGCCGTCCTCCAAGCCGGCGTACCGCCGCGGCACCATCGGCGGCGGCGTGCCGATCCCCATCGGCACGCCGCAGGTTCCCCTCAAGGCGGACCACGTGTTCGCGGCGCCGGCTGCCGTCGGACCGGGAGGCGTGTTCAGCAAACTGAGCGCCTCCACGCGGAGCCTCGGCGCCCCGCCGCCCTCGCCGTACTACCAGCTGGTGCCGGGCCAGATGCCGGTCCCGGTGCCCTCCCTGCCACCGGAGGGCGCCGACGCCAAGCAGCAGAACCAGAACCAGCAGCAGCGCAAGCAGCTGCACAGCCAGCAGGTCCAGATGCAGCAGCTGCTGCACCACCAGGACCAGGACCAGTACCAGGACCAGCTGAACCAGCAGCAGAGGCAGAAGCAGTACCAGCGGCACCAGGCCCAGCTCCTCCGGGCCTCCTCCGCCCCCCAGGCCGAGACCTCCGGTCCGGGCCACGGCGCTCAGCACCAGCTGCAGGCTCCTCCGCCCGCCGACCAGAACCAGGACCCGGACCCGCCGGCCCCGGAGGGCGGCGGGTTGAACATGCTGAACCAGATCCGATCGGTGAAGCTCAAACGGACCCTCACCGACGATCGCTCCGCCCCCCTCCTGCCCCCGCCGGCCAATCACAGATGAGCACCGCGCCAGACTTCCTGTGGACTTCCTGTGGACTTCCTGTGGAGCTGGACGTGTCTTCCTTCTCTTCGTACGGTTCTGCTTCCTTTCAGCCCGTTTAGTTTGTTTTTAAACATTTTATTTTTTAGACTTTTCATCTTTTTCCCTTTTTTCGGTTCATGTTTGCATTTCGATTATTGTTGTTTTTCTTTTTGTCCGATCCAGTCAACAACAACAACAGAGCTGTTGACGGTTTCAGCCGGACAGGAAGCGCTTCGTGTCTCAGATCCTCTGTTTGGTTTCCCGGGTGCGTTTGATTTCGCCTTTTTTTTCTTCTTCTTGCCTAGACTCCCAGGAGGGCGGGGCTTAGCCCTGCAGCCCGCTGTGTAACCTGGTTGAACCATGGTGTGTGTGTGTGTGTGTGTGTCCGGTCGGGCCTGGGGAGGCTTCGGGGATGCCCAATGGTGCAGAGCGATGACGTCATTGAGACTCCATGGGTCACGGGACGCCGACAGGTTGATATTTACTTTAAAGCGTCAACTTTTATTTTATGAGCAGAAACATTTTACTTTAACACGGATTCGGACGCCATGCTTTTTATTTTTAGGCTTTTTAATTCATTTACAAACTTTGTCCACCAGGGGGCGACGGGTGTTTTCTGACCTGTAAAATCTCCAGTTTTCATTTATTGGTCAAAGGACTTATTTAAAAAAAGATATATCATAATAAAAATTCTTATTGGTCTTTTAAAGTCTAATATGAACCGGAACCTAAACGCATCATCATAACAATAATAATAATGGATACATTTCATAACGGATGTTTATTTTGATATTTACATCGGGCAGCTGACGGGTCTCTTGATGTCATATTTTATTTCTGGGCTGCAGCTCTCCGTCGTTTCCTTTATCCATTAACCCGGAAATCATTTTTATGTTTTTGATTGTGAAGATTTTTTTTGTTTTAAAGTCTGTCACGTCTACAAGTTTTGATCTGGAAGTTTAAGAATTTAAATGAAACTCTTTTTTATTTTTTGTACTCGCCGGTCCGGCCCAGTAGCTGGTTCTACTTCTGGTTCTGGTCCAAGTTGGTAAAGATATTTAAATCTGTTTATTTGTTGACCTGCGATTCTTCTTAAAGGCGCAGTACGCCTCATTTCTCCGCTGATTGATTAGAGCTCATTGGGGTGTTTTTTTGAGTTTGTTGACGTTATCCCACAGAATGGGTAAAAGACGCGTTGCCTCTCTCAGTTTCCCGCCGTGCATTCTGGGAAGCCGTACGCTCCACACGTAGTGACTTCTGTTGACGTTTTAAACGACACCCGGTGGCGATAACCGGAACTGCAGCTGACGGTGATTTTTATTGGCCGTTAATGTGACGCTTGTCTTCTTTAAAATATCAGGGAATATAATTAATAAAAAAACATCCAGATCCCAAAGAGTCAAAATCTAAACATATTTAAACATTTGCATTTGAAAAGCAGAACATTGAGTTAAACTGTTACATTTAGTTACTGCTGTTGTTCAACCCAAGTTTTAATTTACAAACTTCATTGTGTAAAGAAAGATCTATTTTTTTAAGGAGGAAAAAAAATTATTCTGGTTTCCGGTTCTGCTGGATTCTGGGAAATGTAGTCCAGTCACAACGGGTTCTCCTTCTCCAGAGAAACGTTTCTGTGTATTTAGAGATTTAAAATGTTAATATTGATGACGCAGAAAAACTCTGTTATTCGATTGATTGATTGGACCCCACAGCTGTGTGTGTCTATTAGTGCTTCTATTCCTGGGAGTGATCAAAATCTATATATATATTAAAAAAAGAAAATGCATACATATCCCGATTTTATTTTGGTTGGTTTATTGATCGGATGACGTGATCGTCATATTTTTGTGGCGGAACTTTGAAGCCAGTTGAACTTCCTGGTCTTGGAGGATCTGACTCCTGATTGGACGCTCACCACCCAAATGTAGAAATGTTTTGTTCTTCATCCGTGGGATCGATGATGATGATAAAAATAATTGATTCTTGGATTCTAGTGGCACTGTGTGGTTCTTTGTGTCCTGTTGTTCTTCATCACTCCTGGAAGAGTTTTATGGGAGCAACTAAATAAAATAAATGATTCAGAATCAAAGATTTAATAAAACTTAAAGAACGTCTGAAGAGAAAAGTCGGAGAGGAAGAAGAGTTCATGTCATGAGGCAGAGGGTAGTACTTTGTCAAAGTAAAGTGTGTTAAAGCAAAGTAATGGGTTGTCATGACAACAGGTTGAATGATGTCATCGTACGGTGAAACATTTAGTGAATGAAATAAATACATATTTAGGAGTGTTTAGTATTTCAAGGAAAAAAGTAAACTTGTACGTCTAAATTATAACAAGTCATGTTTGACTTATAAAAACGACTTTCACAGAATGTCAACATTGTGAAAGATATTATCTAAGTAAAACAAATTAATTCTAAAGTGTGGAAGCATCAAAACGGTTGGAATCAATAAATGTAATTAAATAATTGGTAATAAATTAAAACATTAATTATTCCTAATGAATTATAGATTTATATCTCTAAATTTATTTAGAGTTTATGTAAAACTATTTCAGGAAATAAGTAATGTCAAATGTGTATAAAAAAATAATAGTGTCTCAAAGTATGAAAGTTTTTGAGTCGGTCAAACCGTGTTCTAATTATTTGTTTAGTTTTTCAAAAGTTTGAGAAATGTCATAAAAAATAAATAGAAAGTTAGAGTAGATTTTGTCAAAAGATTTAATATAAAAATGACAGAGCATGGCATCTTGAAAAATGTCGTTAAGTGAAAGTATAGAATTTAAAAGCTAAATTAATGTTAAAAACCCAAATCACCAGAGAAAAACTAAACACAGGAATGAATATATATATAAATATACTGTTTACATATATTTATATATATATGCATGTATAAATATATATATATTTTTATATATATGTATATATATATTTATATACATATACATTTCTGTATATATATATTTATATATATATGTATAAATATACATATATACATTTCTGTGTATATATTTATGTATGTATATATATTGATATATATCCTGTTTACATATATATTTATATATATAAATTCCTGTGTATATATATATATTTATATATATGTATATATATATACATGTTTTTTAAATTTTATTTACAGCGTGAAGAGAAAAACAAATGAAATATGCATGAGACATAATATTTAAATGAGATCTGAATACTTAATTTTGACTTATTTTCTAATGATCTCGATTCAACACGAGTAACTTAACCTTTTAACAATTAATCGAGTAAATGTTTTTATTTTTTGTCTATAAGCAGATTTAGGTCAAAGTTCAACAGATTTATGTCAAACTTTCTTGTTTTTTGTGTTGTGAGTCAACTGATGCCCCGCAGAGGGCAAAGAGGTACACACACACACACACACACACACACACACACACACACTCTCTCCATAAAGCAGATGGTGTGTTGAGGTCGGACTGTTGACAGGCAGGACTCTGATTTACCAACAGGTGAGTCGGTCCACATCTAAGGCACTTAAATACACACACACACACACACACACACACACACAAACTGAGTCATACTGACCCAGAGATGCTGAGGATATAAACTCTGTTGTTTAGCTGTTCTAATGTTTCAAAGGCCACATCGCAGTGACTCGGCACCAACGTATGTGTGTGTGTGTGTGTGTGTAGGTGTGTGTGTTCATGAGTGTGTGTGTGTGTGTGCGTGTGTGTTTAAGTGCCTTAGATGTGGACCGACTCAAGAGGTCTTAGATAGATCCACAACCCCCTTGAATGAGCTGTGAAAGACAATGACACCCCCCCCCCCCCCTCCATAGGTGTGTGACTGTAAAGAATACAGAATTACCTTGGTGTGTGTGTGTGTGTGTGTGTGGGGGGGGGTCAACCACCCATTGAGTCCTCCGTCACCGTCTGGCATCCCTGGCTCGTGATTGGCTGCAGGCTGCCCTCTGCAGACGGCGTGAGGACGTCTCTTGTGTTTGGTGAAGTTGTTCTCCAGAGCTTGTTGTTGTTTTCATTCCGTTTCATTTGGTCTTGAGAACGTGGAGCAGGGCCACGACGGAACCGCTGGGATGGATTCCTCTGGCTGACGTTGACTCCTTTCAGAACCTGGGCGGTTCCTTCACGAACAGAACGACGTGAACTCCCAACGGAACCGGTTCTCAGCAGCAACTCGACCCAACTGGAGCGTCTCCGGCTCACAGGAGGTCTCGCCCTCAAGGTGAGACTCACAGTGACCTCTGACCCCGGCAGGCTGTGATTACGCGGCACGGGGCTCATTTTAGGCCCCGCCCCCTCTGGGCTATCACAGTGATGAAGCCTTTGGATGAAGCTCCGCCCCTCGCATGACTCGACTGAGACACACCAGAGAGAGAGAGAGAGATAGAGGAGGAAGGAGAGAAGAGAAGAGGGAGGAGAGAGGAGATAGGAGGGTGGAGCGAGGAGGGAGGAGAGAGGATGAAGAAGAAGTGAGGAGAGAATGAAGGAGAGAGGAGAGAAGAGAGGAGGGTGGAGCGAGGAGGGAGGAGAGAGGATGAAGGAGAGGAGGGAGAGGTAGGAGGGTGGAGCGAGGAGGGAGGAGAGAGGATGAAGGAGAGAGGAGGTAGAAGGGTGGGAGGAGGAGAGAGGATGAAGGAGAGAGGAGGGAGAGGTAGGAGGGTGGAGCGAGGAGGGAGGAGAGAAGAGGGTGGAGGGAGGAATATTTTATTTTATGGGTATTCTAACTATACGATGACTCACGTAGAAATAAAATGTCTAAATTATGGGATGTAACCAAAATGGAGGTTTCACTTAGAGATCGTAAAAAACAGCTGTTTCCAGCCGGAAGAAACTTTTATTTTGAAACCATCTCATTTTGAAGAACCGGAAGTAGTTGGTGTCGTGGTCAATAGTGTCGATCGCAGATTCTTCCCTAACAGTCGGCGGAAAGCTGGCGACTGTTAGGGAAGAATCTGTGATCGACACCATTGACCATGACTTCCTGTTCCAGAGACTGGAGCAGTCGATGGTCGTTTCAGGCGCCGCACTAAGTTGGTTTAAATCCTATTTATCAGATCGATCTCAGTTTGTATTTGTAAACGATGACGCCTCGATAACCACCAACGTTAATCACGGAGTTCCACAAGGTTCTGTGCTTGGACCAATTTTATTTACCTTATACATGCTTCCTTTGGGCAATATTATCAGGAAACACTCCATAAACTTTCATTGTTATGCAGATGACACTCAACTATATCTATCAATAAAACCAGAGGAGAGCAACCAACTCGGTAAAACTCAAGCAAGTCTTAAAGACATAAAAACATGGATGACCTGCAACTTCTTGACATTAAACTCAGACAAAACCAAAGTAATTTTACTCTGAGACCTCAGAGATCAATGATCTGGTGATGGGGTGTCTCTAGTCGTCGTTGCCCTGGCAACCAACACCACTTTTAAAGAATCTCTGTTCTCTTTGATAGGGACTTGATACCCTAGAGATGCTGCTCTAGGCTGATAGGCTGCTGGGGGACGTTTAGGATGCACTGAGCACCTCCTCTCTCTCCTCATGGATGAATTGACGTCTCTTCATCACACATTACGAACTCTTCTTCCTCCCCAGAGTCTTTGTGACTTCATATCTCACAGGGTCCATTGGACCTGGTCTGAAGCTGGTCCTGGGTCCTTCCTCCTACTTCCTGCCTCCAGCCTCTGGCCTAGGCCTGACCTACCTCCCAATGGCCCCGCCTCCTTCTCTGTGCCTCCTGCCTCAAAGGCCGACCTCATTGTTCTGGCCTCTTTCGCGATGCCTCTTGTCTCCGTGCTGATGTCCCCCCCCCCCCCCTCTTTTTCCTTCTGCTAAATGGAATGTGGAAATCTGGATCGTGGTTCATGCCTACTACTAATTATTCATACATTTCTGTCATATTAATTGAATGTGCTGTTCATCTGGTCACATGGCATCTATTGCTTCTGTCTGAGGGATCCTCCTCTCTTGCTCTCCTGAAGGTTTCTTCACTTTTCTTCCCCGCGAATGTTTTTTTGGGGACTTTTTCCTGATCCCATGTGAGGTCCTGGGACTGGGACGTCGTACATGTGAAGCCCTTTGAGGAGAATTTGTAATTTTGTGCGATACAAAATAAACTGAATTGAAACCACCTGGTCAGCGGAGGTGAAGTGATGCCTTTGCCTCGTCGTCGTTGGTGAAGAGCGGACTGTGGCTGTCTACTACCGCACACTTGAGCACTTGGAGCTTGACTTTCAGTGCTTATGGCGCCGCACTGACAAAACCAGCAGCATTCAGTGCACTGAAAGGACCCGCATGGCGCCCTGCAGACGGGCAAAACATGCAGAGTAAACGATGGACACTACTCGCCCTAAGCGGCCGCCATCTTGGCGACGTAGCGGAAGAGGAGGAGCCCTTTCGCCAGCTTTTAATTTTATTTCTAAAATAATGGCGGACGAGATGCTACGGTAGCACAAGCGGTCGACCACGAAGCTACAGACCGTAAATGTAAGTATCAGCGGTAATTACACATTGTACTGGTATTAAAGACATGAGTATTTGCTTTAGTTAACGATGTATATGATATATACCGACAGTTAGCATACCTAGGTAGCATTAGATGCCATTGGATCTGCATGGCAGTTATGATAAGCTAGCTGGGTAATCCACCACCCGGCCAGTCCGACGAAGGTGCACTTTTATCGGACACTTTTCGCTTGACGAGCGGGGCAGGTCGGCTCCAGGCGCTTGCTCCAGCGGCAAGTCCGACGACAGATAGCTGTCAGTCATCGGACAGTGTTAAACAACGGCTGTTCTGTTCAACAATCGAAATAGCAATTTTAATGATGGATTAACAATGGATATGCTCAGTTTAATAACGGGTTAACATGACACCGCGAACGTTTGCCAACACGCCGCCCGATAATTAATACCGTTACGATAGCTATCTAAGCTTGTCCTTCTTGAAATAATTGTAGCTTTCAATCATCGTTGTGTGTTGTTTTTTTAATGTCGTGTATGTATTAATTTAAATGTAATCGTGGTCTGGGACAGAGCACTGAATGGCTATCCTATTTCTGTTTCCTGCCCCAGAGACGTTTCCTGGAGGTGCTGGTGCTGGTCCTCTGCTGCCCTCCCGACATCTGGCTCCAATGACCTCTGGCACCTCACATCCACCTCCAGGGCCTTTAAGAAGATGGACCGCCATCGCCCTTCAGTATCCCGAAGGACCTCTCCACAACGCACCTGGCCTTTGACAGGCAGCAGTTGTAGCTTGAGGTGGACAGGCTGCCTGAAGGGGTCATGAGGCAGATGGGTTGGGACAGGCAGGGGAGCCACCATCCCCAAGGATACAGTATCCTGGTGGAGGTATGACTGCTCATAGAAGATGGGGCTGTTATTCAGGACCCTGGCATCATGCACTGAGCCTGGGTGGCCACACACATCTGAATTTGCACTTATCATCACAGATGGCTGCAGCTGGATGGGATGGAAAAAGCTCTGTTAAAATAGCAGCATCCTCCGCTGGGGGGCTTTCTCTGGCAGTAGCGTGGCCATCCCCACCCCCACCACTCTGCTGAAGCCGACCCAGCTAGCTGGGCGGGCGGGCCACCGGCGTGGGAGTTCCTCTCTCTGTGGGGTGGGCGGACAATGGTGACAGGGGCGATCCTGCCCATCATCCAGCCGCCAGTGAGGGCCTGTCGAAGGCCCTGGCCACCACCCGATAGGAGGTGGCGCTGGCAAGCCAAAAATAAAAACTAGACGGGAGATCTCGGCCCCAACCGTGGTCAGTCAGTGCCCAGCACAGCCATGAGGGCGTTGAATGACTCTCGGTGAGCCTGAAGTCCACCCTCATGTCACTGTGGCCATCACAACACAACGCCAGCAGTGGCATTGCAGCATTGATACGGCAGCGCCGCCTGGGACTGGGTGGCTGCTGTAGAGTGTGGGGAGGGGAGGGGAAGATTATATTAATATGTAAGTCATTTTATCAATAAAATGTTGTCATTGAGGTTGTGTAGTCTTTTATTGCGTTTTCTGATTTATATTAGAATTGATGCATGTTTGTAACAATAATTAATATGCCTGTGTGTTCAATTGCTAATTGATTCCTGTATCAGGGTAAACTTCACTACAACAGAGATGTGTATAAAAGTACAGTCAGTCAAAGTAGGCCTATTACTGTGTGAATTCAAGCAGATGATGCCTATCATTTCAGTGGATAATTCTTAAAACTAATTGGAATCTAGGGACAAACATGTACAGATTTGTCATGTTTTATTTCCATATGGTGTGTATGTGGATTGCAAAGAAGAAGGCTACTTCTGACAAAGATAATTGAGAATTTAGAATACCAAGCTAGGAGAATTTAATTGCAACTACTACATGAAGCTATGCATACTCAGATGTGATTACGTGGTACAGGGCTTATCATTAGCCCCGCCCCCATTGTGGAGCAACTCATCTTGTGAAAAAGATCTGGCCTATCACAGGAAGGAACCCTTTTCATGAAATGCCGCCCCTTGTATGACTCATCTGAGATAAACCGGAGACAACAAGTTTCGTTTCTGTGGAATCGAGAGAGAGAGCTTTACTCTGGTAGTCCATTGAGGCCGAATTGGAAAACTGCTGACTTCACACCCCGAATGTGAGTTTACCACCAAAAACCACCTTCCTTATTTCGTCTCCCTTTTTCCTCTTTTCGTTTTATTGTAATGTTTCCTTCAATCTCTCCTCATGTCCTCCCGTTTCCCCTCCTAGTTTCCACTCCTCTTCTTGTTTCTTGTCATGTTAAACTTCACCACCTCTGTCTGTCCGTCTGGTTGTGTCTCAAACTGTACATTCGGACGTCTCCCTTGCTGCAGGGCCGGAGTAGAATCATAAAACACTGGATCTAACCGCCCAGCAGTGAACACACCGTCCAGACCACCAGGTCAGCAACGCCCGGAATCGGTTATCCGGGTTCAGTTAACCTGATCGTCCGTCGATGATCAAGGCTGCGTCTCGTCGTTACCGCTGGAACCCGATCGAGTAGCGAACTCGCTCGTCTACGTCATCGTTTTTCAAATGTGAACGTTTCTACGAGGTAAACCCGACGTTTCCTGTTTTTAGGGGGTTTAAAACTTATGGACAAAGCAAAATATATGACTTTTTAAAAGTGGATGAAGCCTGATTTACCGTCTGCTGTGTGTCTGCTTTGGTTTTTTTCAGCGTTCTACGAACACAATGGCTTCCAGATGGGAGGATCTCTCCTGCTCCGTCTGCCACGACGTGTTCAAGGACCCGGTGGTCCTGTCCTGTAGCCACAGCTTCTGTAGAGACTGTCTGAAGGGATGGTGGAGAGAGCAGCAACGACAGGAGTGTCCCGTCTGCAGGAGGAGGTCCTTGAGGAGTAAACCAACTTGTAACCTGGTTTTAAAGAACCTGTGTGAGTCCTTCTTACTAGAGAGAGAGCAGAGAGCTTCCGGGTTGTTCTGCAGTCTGCACTCTGAGGAACTCAAACTCTTCTGTCTGGACCACCAGCAGCCGGTGTGTCTGGTCTGCAGAGATTCAGAGAGACACACCAACCACAGATTCAGACCCATCGGTGAAGTTGCACAAGGTCTCAAAAAGGAGCTCCAGAAATCTCTGAAGCCCTTAAAGGAGAAACTGAAGGTGTTGGAACAAGTCAAAGTGAAGTCTGACCTGACAGCAGAGCACAGGAAGGTCCAGGCCCGCCGAGCAGAGAGCCAGATCAAGGATCAGTTTAAGAAGCTTCACCGGTTTCTCGAGGAGGACGAGGAGGCCAGGTTGGCTGCACTGAGGGAGGAAGAGGAGCAGAAGAGTGGGGCGATGAAGGAGAAGATGGAGGCCCTGAGCAGAGAGATCGCAGCTCTCTCAGACACAGTCCGAGCCACAGAGGACGAGCTGAGAGCCGAAGACGTCTCGTTCCTCAACGCCTACAAGGCTGCAGTGGAAAGAGTCCAGCGGCGCCCCCTGCTGGAGGATCCACAGCTGCTCTCAGGAGCTCTGATGGACGAGGCCCAACACCTGGGCAACCTGCCCTTCAACATCTGGGACAGCATGAAGGACCTGGTCTCCTACACTCCCGTGGTTCTGGACCCGAACACCGCTCATCCAGAACTCGTCCTGTCTGCAGACCTGACCACCGTGAGACGAGGAGAGAGACAGAAGCTTCCGGATAACCCAGAAAGGATCGATTCCTTTCTCTCTGCTCTTGGCTCCGAGGGGTTTAACTCAGGGACTCACAGCTGGGCCGTGGAGGTTCGAGACACTAAATCGTGGTTTCTGGGTGTGGCAAACGAGTCCATGGAGAGGAAACGGAGAGTCCGGTCTGGGATATGGACCGTCGGATTCTCTAATGGTAAATATAAAGCCTTCTCGCCGTCAACGCAAAAAATCATTGGTGGATTCAAGAAGAACCCGGAGAGGATCAGAGTCACGCTGCGCTGGAGGAGAGGAACGCTGTCTTTCTCGGACGCTGACACCAACACACACATGTACACCTTCACCGACACCTTCACCGAGAGGATGTTCCCGTACTTCACCAATCACGATGGATTCCCAATGACGATTTTACCAACGGAGGAGGAGAAGGACGATGTTGATGATGAAGATGATGATGAAGATGAAGATGATGAAGATGACGATGATTACGACGATAATTACGACCGATTATACAATTAGAGACGTCAAGGTCTTCAGAAGACGCTCTGTCATTTTTCATCCTGATGTCATCGTATCGTAGCTGAACCCGAAATGAAAAGTCGATCACGGGAACCGAAAGAGACGGACGACTTTTCCACTCATTTAATATGATTTAATCAGTCAGATGTTTTTGCGACGCTAGAGAAACGTTGAATCAATGATCTTCAGACTTTTGAATTTAAACAATAAAACAACAATGCAAGCTGTAAACAAGTGACGGTGTTCTGGATTAGCTGGCGACCACCACCTTTTTAATATAGGGAGGTTTTCTAAAGTTTCGTGTCACGAGCAGATTATACAGAAGTTTAACATTATTGGACTATTTACATGCAAGTTAATCTAAAGTGTTTAATCTGGCTCGGTTTCAATGATCATCATTTGAGATCATTTCAGTCACATTTCATGAACATACTGTAAATACACAAATAATGCCGTTGGCTGTGTTTTATAGTTTATAATGATCTTTATTGTTGAGGCAGTGCTCATGATTTAGTCTAATATGAACATTTAAAACCTTCATAATGTATTCCATAGCCTTTTTTAATCTGTAACCTGCTGTGATTGTTTTGTTTTTAATCCTCTATTAAACAACTTTAACTGGAAACCAATGAATGATTAAAGAGGGAGATATGTCGACGTATGGAACATTTAAATATGTATTTTTAGGTTCAATACATCACGAGTCCAACACACGTTGAGATTTTTTTTTGAGAAAACAAGTTTCTTGGAGTGTAAAGCCATAATAGACGGACTGGGCCCGACTCCAGTGGACCACCGGCGGAGGTTCCCCGAGGACCGGCCATTAGCGCCACGGGGGGGCACCCTTCCCTCAGGTCCCCGATCCACTGACGACGGCGGCCAGTACCACCACCCTTCCAGATCTGCAGGGGGTTTCTCAACCATCAGGGTAGGAGTGTTGGGGGTGCGCGCCGCCCGGGCTCCGGAGGGAGTGTCCATTGATGGAAGTGGGCCAGGAGATTCGGGTAGCCGGCTCTCCAACGACCTCCCCCGGTCCAGGAGAGACGTACACCTTCCGGTAAGAATCCAGGGGGTACACGCCAGGCGATGGTGAATTCGGGCTGTACGCAGTCCATGATCCACCAGAGCCTGGTTCGGCCCCGGAGCATCGGTGGAAATTCGGTGTGTGCATAGGAACTTTCACGATTATCCCATAGAGACAGCGTAAATTAGACACGGGGGGGGAGCATAACGTGAAGGTTTTCCCGCCTTTCGAACCCCGTAATCTTGGGAACAGATGGGGTGGGGTTTAACAAACGAATGGGGTGTGCTGCGGGGGTGCATCACAGCAGGGGGGGTCATGCGGTATGTGCGCCGTGCTAAGCGGAGACGCGAGGTTCTCCGACACGGCAGACAAGGAGGGCGGAACCGGCGGAACCTTCCGTTGAGACTCCACCGGCTCCCGAGGTCCACTCCAGGGAAGATGTTCCACTCGAGCGGCCTCCGGTAAGAACTGACGGTCAGCTGGTGATCCCCGACGCAGCGCCGACATACGTCCCACATTGATCAGGGACGGACTGTACCGGGTGAGCCGTGACGCTCAGACCGGCAGGAAGGCACCGAGTCGCTGGTGCCGAAGAGCCACGAGCCGCCTAGAAATGATGAACCCGATGGCAGGTCACATGGGATTCGATAACACTCGATCGGGTATCGACCCGCTTTTATTGTCCGGGCATTCGGGGGTACGCGCGCCGTTGGTGTGCGTCTTGCCCGGGGTGTCAATCGGTAAACCACCCGGCAATTCCGAGGGCGCCTTTGCATCCTCTGCCGTTAACGGAGGTTTCACATTCAACCGGATCGGCACGGACCCCATCGGGCCATTTCACCGGAGAGCACGCGGAGATCGCTTTGTTTTAGTCCTCGTGGATTACGCAACACGATATCCGGAAGCGGTGCCGTTGCGCAACATTTATGCAAAGTGTGTCACGCAGGCGCTGTTTCAGGTCATCTCCCGAGTCGGAATCCCCGAAAGAGATTCTGACGGACCGGGCACCCAGTTCATGTCCAGAACACTGAGAGGACTTTACGGGTTCCTGGGCATCAAGTCCATTCGGACCAGTGTGTCCCACCCACAGGCCGACGGTCTGGTGGAGCGTCTTCAACTGGAAACCAATAAAGGATTAATTAAACAAGCAGATGTGGATACGTATGGAACCTTTAAATATGTATTTATTAGGTATAACGCATTAAGAGGCTAACACACGTTGTATAGTTTGAAAATGAAATTGTTGAGAGAAGAAGTTTCTTGTACCGTATTAACTGTGGAGGGCAGCATCGTGAAAATAAAATCCAAAATGTTTTCTCCTTTGATTTTGACTCCTTACAGAACGTTGGCTTTTCTGAATAGAACGTGAACTCCCAACAGAACCGGTTCCACCGCATGACTTCCCTTCAGCAGCATCCGAGGTGCAACTCATTTAAACCGGAGCGTCTCCGCCTCACAGGAGTCCCGCCCTCAAGGTTAGACTCATCGTGAACTCTGGCCTGAAGCCTGAACATATCACCAAGACAACTGGAGTGGTCCGAGGCAATCTGAGCAGCTCCACGTCCTCAGAACAAACACACAGAACCGGAGCAGCTGTTCACCTGGACCACGACAGTGGAGGTGGAGTATTGCCAGAGAGAGAGAGAGAGACCTTCACTCTCGTCGTCCACTGAGAGCCGACAGGTGCAGGAGGCCGAGCTGGAAAACTGCTGACTTCACACTCTCCGAAGGTGAGTTTACTAAAACCCAAATAAACTGTTTCCAGGTGAGGACGGACGTCAGGCTGCAGATCGTTTGCTTATGGTTATTGAAAAGTCAACAGAGTGCTATCGTTCTCTCTAAAAATAGAAGGTCGTGCTTTCATACCTGAGATTTTTCTTCGGAATCTTCTTCAATATAATCAAAGGGGAGGAAACAAAGGCTGCAGGTATCTCTCGCTCTCTCTCTCTCCTCCTCGTTTTGTGTCCCATTTTCCTATTCTTGTTTCATTTGTTACCTTCAATCTGTCCTCCTCTCCTTATGTCCTCCTGTTTCATTTCCTTGTTTCCACTCCCTTCCTCTCCTTGTTTCCTGTTGTGTTATTTGTTAAATTATAAATGAAACTTTTCTGTAATAAACTTCACCACCTCTCTCTCTCTCTTTCTCTCTAAATGTACTTTAAACAGAACACTTATAAATCAAAGTTTCACTAGATTATGGGTCCATAAACTCTTCTGTCTCACTGGTTTCGTTGATGTCTGATGTCGCGATGCTCAGCATTTATGCTTTTGTTGGTTCACAGTTTCTTTGTGAACTTCGCAAACAAATTAATCGTAGATGACAAACTGAAGGTCCTCCATTGTTTTCCTTCGCTCCGCAAACTGTAACAGATGTCAGATGTCTCTCCCCCGTCGGGCCGTGATCATAAAACACGGGATCTAACTGCAGTGAACGGACTGTGCGGACCACAAGGTCAGGAACGCCCGTAATCGGATATCCGGGTTCACCGTTAAGATCCTACCGCAGCTGGACGACTGCGATAGTTCCGGTTGGCGGTAACCGGGACACGAAACGGGAAGTTGCCGCGAAATGTCATTGTGTGTGTTTGATTTATAGACTTTCAATGATTAATCAAATAGAACTGAAATAGATTTTCTTTAAAACTGTATTTTTATGTGTGCGTTGATGTCGGTGTTGTGTTAATCTAAATTTTTTTTCACTATTGTTGCGAGGCGGGTGTCCGGGTTCAGTTAACCTGATCGTCCGTCGATGATCAAGGCTGCGTCCGGCGTTACGAATCCGAGAAGAACTCGCCGTTACCGCTGGAACCCGATCGAGTAGCGAACTCGCTCGTCTACGTCATCGTTTTTCAAATGTGAACGTTTCTACGAGGTAAACCCGACGTTTCCTGTTTTTAGGGGGTTTAAAACTTATGGACAAAGCAAAAGATATGACTTTTTAAAAATAGATGAAGCCTGATTTACCGTCTGCTGTGTGTCTGCTTTGGTTTTTTTCAGCGTTCTACGAACACAATGGCTTCCAGATGGGAGGATCTCTCCTGCTCCGTCTGCCACGACGTGTTCAAGGACCCGGTGGTCCTGTCCTGTAGCCACAGCTTCTGTAGAGACTGTCTGAAGGGATGGTGGAGAGAGCAGCAACTACAGGAGTGTCCCGTCTGCAGGAGGAGGTCCTCGAGGAGTGAACCTCCCGTTAGCTTGGTGATCAAGAACCTGTGTGAGTCCTTCTTACTGCAGAGAGAGCAGAGAGCTTCCGGGTTGTTCTGCAGTCTGCACTCTGAGAAACTCAAACTCTTCTGTCTGGACCACCAGCAGCCGGTGTGTCTGGTCTGCAGAGATTCAGAGAGACACACCGACCACAGATTCAGACCCATCGATGAAGTTGCTCCACAACTCAAGGAGGAGCTCCAGAAATCTCTGAAGCCCTTAAAGGAGAAACTGAAGGTGTTCGAACAAGTCAAAGGAAACTGTGACCTGACAGCAAAGCACAGGAAGGTCCAGGCCCGCCGAGCAGAGAGCCAGATCAAGGATCAGTTTAAGAAGCTTCACCGGTTTCTCGAGGAGGACGAGGAGGCCAGGTTGGCTGCACTGAGGGAGGAAGAGGAGCAGAAGAGTGGGGCGATGAAGGAGAAGATGGAGGCCCTGAGCAGAGAGATCGCAGCTCTCTCAGACACAGTCCGAGCCACAGAGGACGAGCTGAGAGCCGAAGACGTCTCGTTCCTCAACGCCTACAAGGCTGCAGTGGAAAGAGTCCAGCGGCGCCCCCTGCTGGAGGATCCACAGCTGCTCTCAGGAGCTCTGATAGACGAGGCCCAACACCTGGGCAACCTGCCCTTCAACATCTGGGACAGCATGAAGGACCTGGTCTCCTACACTCCCGTGGTTCTGGACCCGAACTCCGCTCATCCAGAACTCGTCCTGTCTGCAGACCTGACCACCGTGAGACGAGGAGAGAGACAGAAGCTTCCGGATAACCCCGAGAGGTTTAATTCCTTGTGCCCCGTCCTGGGCTCCGAGGGCTTCGACTCGGGGATCCACAGCTGGGACGTGGAGGTCGGGGACAACCCGGCGTGGTTCCTGGGTGTGGCGGATGAGTCCGTGGAGAGGAAAGGGATCACGTGGACCAGGATGTGGAGGATCGGGTTCTGCAACGGCATCTATAAAGTCTTCGCCCCGTCGAAACAGCCGGTGGTTCTCGCGGTGATGAAGAAGCTCCGGAGGGTCCGATTCTACCTGGACTGGAGGAGAGGGTACCTGTCGTTCTCCGACGCCGACACCGACCTGCACACCTACAGCTTCAGGCACAGGTTCACCCAGAAGCTGTTCCCCTACTTCAGCAGCAGCAACGAGTTCCCCATTAAGATCCTCCCGCAGCTGGACGACTGCAATAGTTCCGGTTGGTGGTAACGGGACTCGACCACGAAATGACTTTCAATGAGTAATCAAATAGAACTGGAATTAATTTTCTTTAAACATGTTGTGTTGATTTTACTATTTTTTTCACTCTAGTTGCGAGTGTCGTGCTTTTGTTTTTATTATTGTTTTCCGTGAGATTTATCGCCGCGTCTCACACATACAGAGCAGATTTTAAGTGATTAAAAAAGTTATATAATAATAATAATAATAATACCAACAATTTAAACTTATATAGTGCTTTTCTAAATACACAAATAATAATATTTAAATGCAATTACTGATTCTTATATCCATGTCTTCGTGATGTAGCCACGGAATTTTTTAAAATTTGAGTTTCTCCCTTTACATTTAATTTCCAGAAGAGCTAACAGAACAAATAAAAAATAAATTAACTTTTACGAGTCTAAATATTAATTAGGTGACATTCATAGATACATGTGGACATTAATCACAACATCGTCTCGTTTTTAAAGAGCAAATAAAGCTCAAATCTGGCATTAAGCATCTTACAATAGATTTTCCAAGTTATTTAAAGTCACTAAACATTTAGTCAAAGCCATTCAGAGTAACGTATGTACTTTCCCTTCAGTACGCCTAGCTAACGTACTTTCCCTTCAGTACGCCGAGCTAACGTACTTTTCCTTCAGTATGCCTAGCTAACGTACTTTTCCTTCAGTACGCCTAGCTAACGTACTTTTTGTGATGTCATGTTACGAGATTTACATCTACTTCTGGTCTTGCCGGAAGAACTTCAAAATAAAAGGACCTCAAACATACAAAGGCACTTACAAAATGCGGGAAATATTCACCATATTAACAGAAACGTTTCAGGGTAATTTACAATAATAAAATCTATCAATAAACAATATTATTTTTATGAATAATGTAAAAATGTTTAATCTTACAAGCGAGATTGTATCCACGTGAAGGCCGTGCTCAAAGGCTCATGGGTAAGATGACGACCCCAGGGCCGAAAAACCAATAAGCGATGCCGATGCGAGCGCCGCTCTGTGATTGGTTGCTAACAAAAACCATAGAAATAGTTCCGAGGCCCGTAAAAAGGACGTGAAGCTATTCTATAAAATATAAAATCATACATTTAAAAGTACTCTTACGGGAATTTGGACTCACAAAATTACGTGTTTTTTTTAAATGTGATTTTTTACAGAGTTAAACAGAGATAAATTATGTTTTAACGGCATAAAAGTGACCGTGGGCATTAGACGACCTGGAGTTTGGCAACACACACACAGACACACACACCACTGACACACACACACACACAACAAAAACAAACAAAGCTGTCAGCGAACACACACAGTGAGCCTGGGAGTCACTGTGACTCGTGAGCAGCAGCAGGAAGTCACAGGAAAGGTGAGCTGATAAAACGGACATCAAACGGCCGGTTATCTGGAGCTCGGCGAGCGGCGGGATGAAGGCGGCGGCTCGTGGCCCTCCGCGGGCGCCAGAAACAACGCATTCTCACATCGTGCCGAGCTTTCAGACCGTCTTTTCAAAATAAAACACTCCGTCTTATTTAGTTTTTTTCAGCCGTCTCGGGGGGAGTTAGCCTCCATGCTAACGGAAATTTGTTATTGATTGCTTTACGGAATATTTTATCAAAATAAAATAAAGAAATAAAACCATGACGGAGATGAGTTCGTCTTATTGTCTTATTTATTTTAATGGGACCTCGTCTAAAATAACATGAACTCAGTCCATCAACTTTATTATTTAGTACTTACACAAACACACACAATGACACACACTCACACATAGACACACACAAGCACACACGTACACACACACTCCCTCACACTCACACATAGACACGCACATGCATGCACACACATGCATGCACACACACACATACATGCACACACTCACACCAACAGTTTGTTTCGCAAACACACAATAGAACAGATTCTCTTTAATTCAAACACACAGCGTGTTTTCTCTCTCTCTCACACACGCACACACACACACACACACACACACACACACACACACACACACACACACACACACACACACACACACACACACACACACACACACACACACACACACACACACACACACACACACACACACCAGCCAGGAGACGAGCAGCGGGCCGTGTGTCGACTCTGTTTCGTGTGAACGTCTCGTTCGTCTCTCTGAGTTCGGAGGACTCGTCCTGGCGTGGCGTTCAAAGACAGCAGGACAAAGCCACGCTGCCCAACAGGTCAACAGCATGAGCTCATGAAGAAGAACAAGAGGCTTTTAAAACAGAAGAAACCATAAAGAAACCTTCATCCTTCAAACATCCTCTGACTCTCAACTGTCATCTGATTCATGTCGTGTGGATTGTTTGTCACGTTTTTCTCTCTGATGTATCGAGTAGAAACGTAATACTTTAAAAACTCTTATTACTCTTAATACTCTTAATACTCTTATTACTCTTAATGCTCGTATTACTCAGGACACACACCCTGGTGTGTCGTGTGAGCTCAGTGTCATCTCCTCTCTCACCACTAGAGGTCCTCGGAGGTTTCTGTTTGGGAAGAACTCGAACTGTATTTCTTTGAATCTCTTTCTCTAAACCCCTCTCCTCTCTCTCTCTCTCTCTCTCTCTCTCTCTCTCTCTCTCTCTGTCTTTGCTTGAATCTCTCTCTCGCTCTCCCTCTCCCAACCCCTCTCTCTCCATCTCTTTTCTCCCTCTCCATCTCTCCAAACACTCCCTCTCTTCCTTCCTCCATCTCTCTTTCTCCCCCATCTCTCGCTCCCTCCCACTTCCCCCCTTTCTCTCATTCTCTCTCTCCTCCCTCCCTCCCTCCCTCCCTCTCTCCCTCCCTCCCTCTCATCCGTTGACCTGAAACAAAGCGCTCCGGTAAACAGACGTCACTCGCTTCACAACTCGCTGCCAAGTTTCACCTCGCTGATCTGACGCCGAGAGAGAGAGAGAAGGAGTGAGAGAAGGAGTGAGAGAGAGAGAGAAGGAGGGAGAGAAGGAGTGAGAGAGAGAGAGAAGGAGTGAGAGAGAGAGTGAAGGAGAGAGAGAGAGTGAAGGAGTGAGAGAGTGAAGGAGTGAGAGAGTGAAGGAGTGAGAGAGAGTGAAGGAGTGAGAGAGTGAAGGAGTGAGTGAAGGAATGAGTGAAGGAGAGAGAGTGAAGGAGTGAGAGAGTGAAGGAGTGAGTGAAGGAGTGAGTGAAGTAGAGAGTGAAGGAGAGAGAGTGAAGGAGTGAGTGAATGAGGAGTAAGTGAGAGAGAGTGAGTGAAGTAGAGAGTGAGTGAGAGAGAGTTAAGGAGTGAGTGAGTCATTGAATGAAGGAGTAAGAGAGAAAGAGAGAGAGTGAGAGAGTGAGAGAGTGAGTGAAGGAGTGAGAGAGAAAGAGAGTGAGTGAAGGAGTGAGAGAGAAAGAGAGTGAGAGAGTGAGTGAAGGAGTGAGAGAGAAAGAGAGTGAGTGAAGGAGTGAGATAGAAAGAGTGAGTGAAGGAGTGAGAGAGAAAGAGAGTGAGTGAAGGAGTGAGAGAGAAAGAGAGTGAGTGAAGGAGTGAGAGAGAAAGAGAGTGAGTGAAGGAGTGAGAGAGAAAGAGAGAGAGAGTGAGTGAAGGAGTGAGAGAGAAAGAGAGTGAGTGAAGGAGTGAGAGAGAAAGAGAGTGAGTGAAGGAGTGAGAGAGAAAGAGAGTGAGTGAAGGAGTGAGAGAGAAAGAGAGTGAGTGAAGGAGTGAAGGAGTGAGAGAGAAAGAGAGTGAGTGAAGGAGTGAGAGAGAAAGAGAGTGAGTGAAGGAGTGAGAGAGAAAGAGAGTGAGACAGGAGGAGTGAGAGGAGTGAGAGAGAGACAGAGGAGTGAGAGTGAGAGAGAGTGAGAGTGAGTGAGTGAAGGAGTGAGAGAGAGTGAGTGAAGGAGTGAGAGAGAGTGAGTGAAGGAGTGAGAGAGTGAGAGAGAGAGTGAGAGAAAGAGAGTGAGTGAAGGAGTGAAGGAGTGAGAGAGAAAGAGAGTGAGTGAAGGAGTGAGAGAGAAAGAGAGTGAGTGAAGGAGTGAGAGAGAAAGAGAGTGAGTGAAGGAGTGAGAGAGAAAGAGAGTGAGTGAAGGAGTGAGAGAGAGAGAAGGAGGGTGAGAGAGAGAAGAGTGAGTGAAGGAGGAAGGAGTGAGAGAGAAAGAGAGTGAGTGAAGGAGTGAGAGAGAAAGAGAGTGAGTGAAGGAGGAGAGAGAAAGAGAGTGAGTGAAGGAGTGAGAGAGAAGAGAGTGAGTGAAGGAGTGAGAGAGAAAGAGAGTGAGTGAAGGAGAGAGACAAGAGGAGTGAAGGAGAGAGAGGGAAAGTGAGTGAGTGAAGGAGTGAGAGAGAAAGAGAGTGAGTGAAGGAGTGAGAGAAAGAGAGTGAGTGAAGGAGTGAGAGAGAAAGAGAGTGAGTGAAGGAGTGAGAGAGAAAGAGAGTGAGTGAAGGAGTGAGAGAGAAAGAGAGTGAGTGAAGGAGTGAGAGAGAAAGAGAGTGAGTGAAGGAGAGAGACAAGAGGAGTGAAGGAGAGAGAGACACGAGGACGAGTGAAGGAGAGAGAGACACGAGGACGAGTGAAGGAGAGAGAGACACGAGGATGAGTGAAGGAGAGAGAGAGAAAGAGAGTGAGTGAAGGAGTGAGAGAGAAAGAGAGTGAGAGAAGGAGTGAGAGAGAAAGAGAGTGAGTGAAGGAGTGAGAGAGAAAGAGAGTGAGTGAAGGAGAGAGAGAGAGTGCTCATCCTGCTGCTCTTGTTCTCCTTCAGTTGATGACTCGTCTCTGAGAAAAGTGAAGCAGGTTTCTCAAACATCAAACTCAACCCTGAGATCACTTCAGATCACCTGAGATCACCTGAGATCACATGTGATCACCTGAGATCTCCTCTGCTGTCCTCCATTGAAGCGACTCCTCCACAGCGCTGTGTGTCTCACTGAACAACATGAGGATCAATCCGCCGCAGGAAGTAGTCCCC
>NC_079405.1:2686258-2691258 GCF_029220125.1 Pseudoliparis swirei
GTTTACACCAACGTTTATAACATGTTTACACCAACGTTTATAACATGTTTACACCATGTTTATAAGATGTTTACACCAACGTTTATAACATGTTTACACCACGTTTATAACATGTTTACATCACGTTTACACCATGTTTTCACCATGTTTACACCATGTTTACACCATGTTTATAACATGTTTACACCATGTTTCCACCATGTTTATGCCACGGGGGTGGGGGGCGCGTGGCGTCGGTGACTCTGTTATCTGCGCCGGCAGCGGCGGTTGAACTCTGCGTTTTGAGGCCGGCGGCGTGCGCAGGAAGGAAGTTGTCAGTGGCGCGATTTACGAAGGGGGCGTGTCCAGCCGGCGCTATCGGACATCCGGAATCACGCTTTGCGGCTTTTGTTCCCCGCGACTATTTAAACAAAAGCATCCGCCGCCCGGCAGAGTTACGGTACATCGGAGGACAAAGAGCCGAGCGGCGACCGCGTTCATCGACCCGAAATCTGTCCGAATGTCGGCGTCACGGTTATTTAAAGAATGTGCAGAAACTTTGCGTAAGAAATCCTCTGGATCCTGTTTGAGAGAAGTCCACAGGATACAACACCTGTATGAACGTGTGTGTGTGTGTGTGTGTGTGTGTGTGTGTGTGTGTGTTGGGGTGTGTGTGTGTGTGTGGGAGTCTAAACCTGCATTCATCTCAGCGACCGGGCACAATTCCAGCTACTTTAGATTCTGATATACACACACACACACGCACACACACACACACACACTCACACACACACTCACACACACATGGTAAAACATTTACAGGTGTGTTGGTCCACACCTGTCGGGCAGCGTGGCGGTTAGAGGGAAGTTTTGTGGGTAAAGTTTTTTCCCTCTGAATGAACTTCCTGTAATATTTAGTGTTCCGTGCCTTTAAGATAACGCTCTCGGAGCCAGCGGGCGTCATCAAAGCGCCGGCGTGGAACATTAACGGGCGTGTTGTCAGACGGAGGTTATTACAGCTGGGGAGTAACATCCAGTGTTTACCCAAGGAGGGCGCTTTATAGGCCACGCCCACGTCTGAAGGAGGCCACACCTCCAGTCTGAGAGGAGTGAGGTGAAGAGTGAGATGGACACCAGGCACAACAGTGACCCCCCGATATTTATATTATATATATTTATATATACATATATTTATTTCTCTATATATATATATGATTATATATATAAATATATACATATATATATATTTATATATACATGAATATATATATATAAATATATACATATTTATTTCTATATTCATGTATATATATAAATATATATTATATATACATAAATATATAAATGAATATGTATATATATTTATTTATCCATACATATTTATCCATAAATATATATATATATATTTATATATACATAGATGTATATAAATGTATATTTATTAATATATATATATATATATGTTTTTGTATGTTAATATCTTACAATAAGTGTGTTGAATGTACTCATATATGTACTCATTATATATTTACTCATTATATAATATTTAAACACGGTAACATTGAAGCTGACCTGTCTGAGCAGACCAGGTGAGTTCTCCCACACTTACAATATGCTCTGCATGCTGCAGCACCTCATTGCAGCAGCAACAACAACAACAACAACAACAAGTGTCCATATACTTCTTCCCTGGGTGTATTTAACTGATATTTAATGAGTTCTACTCACAGCTGTGAGCGCTCGTTTCCTCTCAGGGTTTAACGGACGGAGACAAATCTACATTTCATGATAATAAAATAAAAGTTATAATACAAATAAATAACGGTCTTGAATAATCTCTGTTGAATGAACCACATCAAAGAAACGTCAAGCGTGGTCCGTGTAACGGGTTTACTGGGATTAACGGCACCGGGGAACTGGTTTTGTGTGTGTGTGTGTGTGTGAGTCAGTGTGTGAGTGTGTGTGTGTGCTTGGTGAATGAGTGACACACCGGTGACACACACTTCAGGCATCTCGTGAAGACTTTCTCTCGTTGTTTTGAGATGTGATTCTGGTGCTCATCACGATGATGTAACACACGTTACATGTCTCCACGTCTAAATGTAGAGCGTGACCTTTGGCCTTTGACCTTTGACCTCCAACACGGAGCTGACAGTGATACCAGTCCCGATGGAGTTCCTTCCTCCCACCGGACGGCTGGGAGAAGTGGAAATACCCTTTTCCTGTCACACACACACACAGACACACACACACACAAACATAAACACACACACACAAACATACACACACACACACACACACACACACAAACATACACACACACACACAGCCCCATGGGAGGTGAAACAGAACTGATGACTTCTTTTGTTGCTGAGCGTTCCGCTTGATGAGAGACAAAGAAGAGTTCATCCCTCTCTCTCCCGTCACCCCTCCCTCTCTCTCCCTCTCTCTCTCTCCCATCACCCCTCTCTCTCCCTCTCTCTCTCCCTCTCTCTCTCTCTCCCATCACCCCTCTCTCTCCCTCTCTCTCTCTCTCCTATCACCTCCCTCTCTCACTCTCTCTCCTATGAGGGGGCGGCTGTAGCTCAGTGGGGTAAGAGGGTCGTCCTGCAACCCCAAGGTTGTGGGCTCGATCCCCGCTCTCCCCATTAGTTGCAAGTCAAAGTGTCCTTGAGCAAGGCACTGAACCCCCAGTTGCTTCCTGGGCGCATCACCGCAGCCCACTGCTCCTTAATAACTAAGGAGGGGTTAAATGCAGAGAACTAACTTCCCCTTGTGGATTAATAAAGTATATATCTAATCTAATCTAATCTATCACCTCTCTCCCGTCAGCCCTCCCTCTCTCTCATGTGTATGAGTGTGTGCATGGTTGTTTACATTTACTGGAGTCCCTCGTTTGTGTATGTTTGTGTGTGTATATGTGTGTGTATGTTTGTGTGTTTGTGTGTATATGTGTGTTCGTGAGTGTGTGTTTGTGTGTTGCAAGCGTAGCTGTTTTTGACATTTATACAATGATTGATGCTCATGGAGGATGTTGGTCCCACATTCATCGTCACATCCCCCCCGCCCCCCCTCCTCTCTTGGGATTTGAATAATATGAATACCTGGAATATTATGGAAGGAGGATTTTAAAAGCACTTCAGTCATAAAGTGTATGAGCTGGAAGAGGGGGGGGGGGCAACAAGACTGCTACCAACTTCATGCCTCAATACATTAAGTTAGCCCCGCCCCCTCTTACCCCCCCGCCCTGAAATACAACAACCTCATTGAGGATGAAGTGAATGGAGAGGATTCTCTCTTCAAGTTCATTTAAAATCAGAACGACAACAGAAATAATTCTACAAATTAAAAATGAATATAGATTAATATTGAGTTTAAATGGACTGAGAACACAAAGATGGTTTAAAAGAGTTTGGTTGATGGATGGATAATGTAATGGATGATGGATGGATGGATGATGGATGGATGGATGGATGGATGGATGATGTAATGGATGAGGGATGGATGGATGATGTAATGGATGATGGATGGATGAGGGATGGATGGATGATGTAATGGATGAGGGATGGATGGATGATGTAATGGATGGATGATGGATGATGTAATGGATGAGGGATGGATGGATGGATGATGTAATGGATGAGGGATGGATGGATGATGGATGGATGATGTAATGGATGAGGGATGGATGGATGATGGATGGATGGATGATGTAATGGATGAGGGATGGATGGATGATGGATGGATGATGTAATGGATGAGGGATGGATGGATGATGGATGGATGGATGATGTAATGGATGAGGGATGGATGGATGATGTAATGGATGAGGGATGGATGGATGATGTAATGGATGGATGGATGATGGAAGGATGTAAACACAACACTGTCTCTAACATGTTGAGTTTACACTAAACAACACACGAACACACTGCTCTGCACATTACTGCAGGGCAACAACATGCACAGAGCAATTACCCCCCCCCCCCTGAAGCACCACGTCCTGCCCCCCCCCCCCCCATTGGAAACCCCCTCCACATGTTGTTCAGCAGCGCGTCAGGAAGGAAAGGAAGCTCAGGAAGGAAGGAAAGGAAAGAAGCTCCACAGCGACGACGTCGTCGGTGAAATCCTTTGAGAAATATAACTATTTAAAAAACGCAACAAACCCAGGACCAGAAGTGGAAGATGTACTAAATACTCACATATATAGAAGAGATTTACACGTTTTAGCTCCACAAATATGCTTAAAAACACCAAAAGTAAAAGAACACATAAAACAGAATTAATATCTCAGAATAGTCACTGAAATATTTTACATTAATTTATTGTTGATGCTTGTAAAGATGGAGATGCTGGGTATTTCAACCTTTACGCATACATCTAAATGTTCTGTTTATAGTGTCTATATACATAGTATATATATATATATATGAATATATAAAAAGTAGCATATAAGTTAAAAAGGATAACAAAAAGAAGCCATTGACAAGTGTACAGCGAGACAGTGGAAACTTACAGAAAAGTCTGAAATATATATATATTTATATTTATATATATAAATATACATATATATATATTTATTTATATATGTATAAATATATATATATTTATATATATGTATATATATATATATATATTTATTTTAGCATGCTAACGCAATTATCTCTCCGCGCTTTCAAACTGAACATCTTTCCCGCTTCGGTCTGTAACTCAAAGTAGCTTCTACGGGACATCAAATGCAAAAAATAATAACATGAAGCTCTTCACACGCCTCCAATGGCGGCGGGCGGTGGCGGGCGGCGGCTTGTTAGTGGCTCGCTATCCGCGGAACGTCTTTTTCAAAGTAAACTTCCGTGTCCACGGGAAGTTAAGAGTTGAATCACAGAGTCGGGGGGGGGGGGTTCACGCGGGACAGGAACAAGAGCCACGTGTCTGTTTGACTCTTCTCGCTTGCCGTAGTCGTCGAGATTCTTCCCGCTCTTTTTTTCCCCGCCGGGTGAGGAGCCAGCAGCGGCCGCAGC
>NC_079405.1:2696258-2711258 GCF_029220125.1 Pseudoliparis swirei
ATGTGTGTATATATATGTATGTATATATATATACATATGTATATATACACATACATATATGTGTGTATATATATGTATGTATATATGTATATATATATATGCATACATATGTATATATATACATATGTATATATATACATATGTAAATATATATACATATGTATATATAATGCTAACAACATCACTTCTTATTTTCAAGTGATTATATTATATTATTATTATATTATGAATATTATATTCCCTCAAATAAATTACCCCAAATCTGACTCGCTGATCCTGTTAGTTACACGACTTGAACTCTGTAGTTCTGTAACTGTGAGAGTCTGACAGTTAATAACATTTATTAAAGTTAATAACATATATTAATGTTAATAACATATTCAGGCCGACAAAAGAACAAGTTCATGAGTTTATTGCTGCTTTTCAGTTAAATATCCCAAAACTAATCTATAGTATAAAACACCCAAACTGATGAATATTCAAATATAACTCTTGTTTTTCTGTTATGTAACTTTTAAAACATATTTTTGTTCTTGAAGCGAAACAAAAATGGAATAAAACTCAATCATCCACACACACACACTCACACACTCTCACACACACACGCACACACACACGCACACACACAGGACGAGGCGCGTCCCCACTGCGCTCGTGCTCCCAGATTCGTGCCCTCACAAGAAGGGTAAAACACGCCCACACACACTTGCAAACACACTTACTCACAACGCACACACACTTACACACAACGCACACACACTTACACACAACCCTGATCCGTGTTGGACGAGATGTGGAGATGAAAACGAGCCAAAACAAATACGCCCACAGCCCGATTCCCATGGGGCTTCTTCACTGAGTGTGTGTGTGAGTGTGTGTGAGTGTGTGTTTGAGTGTGTGTGCGTGTGTGTGTGAGTGTGTGTGCGTGTGTCTGTGTGTGTTGCCTCTGAGCAGTGAAAGTGTTTTAAGAAACAGAAGGTTATGAACGTAGAGTAAAATAAATAGTGAATCGACGAGGAGCATTTTACTCACATTGCTTAGATGTTGTAATTTATTGCATTTATTGATTGTTAAGATAAATTAAATATACATTTTTATGCTTTTAGATATAATTAATAAGACCCTAAATTTGAAAAATGACTCTGCTGCTGTTGACCCCTGTGACCCCTGTGACCCCTGCATCTGGAAGCTCATGAGCCTGAAGATTTTCCATGGGAGGTGGTGGGGACCAAATATGAGCTAAAAGGACCAAAGAGGACCAGAAAGGACCAAAGAGGAGGATAAATATTGTAAACAGGACACCTGCTGCTGCTCAGTAACGGGCGTATCTGTAATAGAGCAAAAGTCTTCCCTCGTGTCCATATCCTCATATTATGGTTCCTTTTTCAAATAAACTTCTGTCTTCCGTTAAAAATACAAATAAATGTAGTAAGACATCGTTGTCTGGGTTCAAACATCAGAGTACGCAGATTTCGTGACGAATAAATCAACGTTTTTATTTGACGAAGAAGAGGCGAAGAAGAGAAGAAGAGAAGAAGAAGAGACGAAGAAGAGCTTTGAGCCCTGGACCGAGTGGAGAGGAACCCCACAGCACCACGAGCTGCATTCTCTCTGCTGACCACCAGGGGGCGACTCCTCTGGTTGTATAGAAGTCTCTATAAATGACTCTACGAGAAGCAAACAGGCTGTGAAATTTTGCAGGTAGAGAGAAAGAGAGAAGGAGAGAAAGAGAAAGAGAGAGAGAGTGGCTATTCCTTCGAGAAAAGAAAGGAAAGTAAAGAAATAGAAGTTGTGGACGAGTGAGAAAGTGTGAGCGAAGGAGAAAGAAAGAGAAAGTGTGAGAGGCGTGGAGAATGAAAAGAGGCGGCTTCTTATACAGTCAGGAAAAAAGAAAAGGAAAGAAAAGAGAGTGAAGGAGAAAAGCTGGCGGAGGA
This sequence comes from Pseudoliparis swirei, assembly GCF_029220125.1. NCBI lineage: Eukaryota > Metazoa > Chordata > Actinopteri > Perciformes > Liparidae > Pseudoliparis > Pseudoliparis swirei. Next base: position 2,698,193 of record NC_079405.1, read on the forward strand.
ATTCCATTCATCAGCTTTTGAAGACGCCGTGGGAAAAACTGGGAAAAGAATCGAGGAGAGGAAGGAATGCCGAGGTCATGTGACCACTTCCTGAAATACATATGTATATCTCACACACTGGGGGAGAAGAGGAGGAAGAGAAGAGAGAGAGAGAGGAAAGAGGGAGAAGATGAGGGAGAGAGAGAGAAGGCAGAGAGGAGGAGAGAGAGAGGGAGAGGAGAGGGAGAGGAGAGAGGAGAGAGGATGGAAGAGTTGGAGAAGGAAGAGGAAGGAGGTAGAAGAAGGGAGAGAGGAGAAGAGGAAGAAGAGAAGGAAAGAAGAAAACAGGGAGAGGAAGAAAGAAAGAGAGGGAGGAAGGAGAGGAAGGAAGGAGAAGGAGAAGAAGGAAAGATTCTTACCTGCCACTCACACTCACACACACTCACACACACTCATCACTCACACACACACTCACACACTCCTCACACACTCCTCACACACACACACTCCTCTTACCACACACCTCACACACACACTCACACACTCACTCCTCACTCCTCCACACACACTCACACCTCCTCCACTCCTCACTCACTCACACACACTCCTCCACCACTCCACACACACACTCACACACTCACTCACCTCACTCCTCACACACACACTCCACACACACCTCACACACATTCTCTCACACACTCACTCACACACACACTCACACTCACTCCACACACCTCACACACTCACTCACTCACTCACACTGCCTCCTCACACACACACTCACCTCCTCCCTCACACACACACACACAGAGTCCCACTCACTCACACACTCCTCACACACTCACTCACACCTCCACACTCACTCCTCTCACTCACACACACACTCACACTCCTCCACACTCACTCACACACACTCACTCACACACTCACACACCCATCCTCCTCCTCCACACACCTCCTCACTCCTCACACTCACTCACACACACTCACTCCACACACACACACCTCACACACTCCACACTCCTCCACACACTCACTCCACACACACACTCACCTCACACACACTCCACACACCTCACACACTCCTCACTCCACCTCTCCACCCTCCACACACACTCACACACTCACTCACACTCCTCCACACTCACACCTCCCTCCACACACACACCTCACACACACACCTCCACCTCACTCCACCTCACTCCACACACACACTCACACACACTCACTCATGCCTCCTCCACCACACACACACCTCACACACACTCACTCCACTCACTCCACACTCACTCCTCCTCCACCTCACACACTCCTCACACACACACTCACTCACTCCACCTCACACCTCCCTCACTCACTAACACACACACTCACTCACACTCACACACACACACTCACACACTCCTCCACACACTCCTCACACACACCTCCATACACACTCACACCTGCTCACTCCACACCTCTCCACCTCACTCCTCACACACCTCACACACTCCTCCACCTCTACACACTCACACTCACTCACTCCTCACTCCACACTCACTCACACACACACTCCACACTCCTCCCACACACTCTACACTCACACACCTCCCACTCCACACACCTCCACACACACTCACCTCACTCACACACTCTATCTTACACACCTCCTCCACACTCACTCACTCCCACTCACACACCTCACCTCCTCCTCCACCTCACTCCTCCCCACACACTCACTCCACTCACACACACACTCCTCCACTCATACTCACACACTCCTCCCACTCACTCCACACACACTCACACACACACACACACACACACACTCTCTCACACTCACTCCTCCACCTCCACCTCCTCCTCCTCACACACACTCACACCTCCTGCCTCACACACTCACACTTACACACTCCACACACTCCACACACACACTACACCACTCCTCCACCTCCTCCACCTCACACTCCTCCCACACTCACACACACACACTCCACACACACTCTTCCACCTCACACTCCTCACACTCCTCCACACACACACACCTCACACACACACTCCACTCCACCTCCTCCACACACACCTCCACACACCTCCACACACACTCTCCACACACACTCACCTCCCCCTCACTCTTTACACACTCACCACACCTCCTCCACACACTCACTCACTCACACACTCACCACCTCCTCCCACACACACACTCCTCCCACCTCACACACACACACCTCCACCTCCCTCCTCCACACACCTCACACACACCTCCACACACCTCACCTCACACACACACTCCACACACTCACTCACACACACTCACTCCTCACACACTCCTCCCTTCACACTCACTCACACACACACACACTCCTGCCTCACTCTGCTCACACACACCTCCACACTCACCACTCACACACACTCACTCCACACTCACTCACACACACCTCATCCCTCACACACTCCTCACTCCTCACACACACACTCACACACTTACACACACTCCTCCCACTCCTCCACACACTCCTCACACTCCTCCACACACCTCCCTCCACACACACTCACTCACACTCCTCCACACACTCACACTCCCTCACACCTCACTCCACACACACACACACTCACACACACACTCACTCACCACCTCCTCCACACACACTCACACACACACTCACTCCTCCCACACCTCACACACTCTCCACTCACTCACACACACACTCACTCACTCCACACACACACTCCACACTCACTCCTCACTCCTCACACACTCACTCCACACACACACTCCTCCTCCACACACACCTCCTGCCTCACACACTCACTCCACACTCACACTGCACACACTCACCTCACACTCACTCCACACACACACTCCACACTCCACTCACTCCACTCCTCACACTCACTCACACACACACACACCTCACACTCCTCCTCCTCCACACACTCACACACACTCACACACACTCTGCTCACTCCTCCACACACTCACTCCACACCTCCTCACACACACTACGCACCTCCTCCTCCACACTCCACACACACCTCCACCTCCACTCCTCCCTCCCTCACACATGCACACACCCCCCCCCCTCCCCCTCCCACCTCACTCACCTCACTCACACACACCCTGCACACACACTCACTCCTGCCTCCTCACACACACACTCACCACACTCCTCACTCCCTCACACACACTCACACACTCACACACTCACCTCACTCACACCTCCACACACACTCACACCTCACACCTCCTCCACACACACACTCCACTCACTCCTCCTCACACACACTCACACCTCACACACTCCTCACTCCTCACACACTCCTCACACACTCACCTCACACACACACTCCACACACTCACTCACTCACACACTCACACACTCCTCCTCCTCCTAACACCTCCACACTCTACCTCCACACACACACTCCACTCCACACACTCCACCTCCTGCACACACACACACTCCACACTCACTCCACCTCCTCACACACACTCCACTCCTCACACACCTCACCACCTCACTCCTCCTCACTCCACCTCACTCCACACACCTCCTCCACTCACACTCCTCCCACCTCCACACACACACTCCTCACACACACTCCTCCTCACACACCTCCCTCCACACTCCTCACACACACATGCACACACCTCCACCTCACACACTCACACCTCACCACTCACTCCTCACACTCCACCTCCTGCCCTACACACACTCACTCCACCACTCCACACACTCACACACTCCCTCCTTTACTCTCACACTAACTCCTCCTCACACACACACACTCACACACTCCTCCACACACTCCACACTCCTCACTCACACACACACTCCACACTCACTCCACACTCCACACACACTCCACCTCCACACTCCTCACTCCTCCTCACACACTCCGCACACACACTCACACACTGCTCACACACACTCACTCACACACACTCACACACACTGCACACACACACTCCACCACCTCCTCCACCTCACTCCACACACTCACTCCACACACACACTCCACACTCACACACACTCACTTACACTCCTCACACACACACTCCACCTCCTCCACCTAACTCACACCTGCTTACACACACACTCATACTCACCTCACTCACACACACTCACACACTCCTCCTTACACACACACACTCACACACTCCACCTCACTCACACACTCCACTCCTCCCACCTCACCCTCACTCACTCACTCCCCACACACTCCACACACACTCACACCTCACCTCTCACACTCACTCACACACACTCCTCACACACTCCTCACACACTCACTCACACACACACTCACACACTCCTCCACCTCCACCCTCACTCACTCCTCCACACACTCCACTCCACACACCTCCACTCCTCCTCCACGCCACTCACACACACACACTCACACCACTCCTCACCTCCACACACTCCTCCACACACACTCTGCACACACTAACTCCTCACACTCTTTACCTCACACTCACACACTCCTCCCTCCTCACTCACACCTCACTCACACACACACTCACGCCTCACTCCACTCACACACTCCTCCTCACACCTCACTCACTCACTCCACTCCTCACACACACACACACCTTTACCTCCACACTCCTCCACCTCCCACTCCACTCACGCCTGCAGCACCCCTCACACACACTCACTCACACACCTTTACCGCACACCTCACTCCACACACCTCCACGCTCCCACACTCCACTCACACACTAACCTCCTCACTCATCACACACACACACTCACACCTTTACTCACACACACGCTCCTCCACCTCCTCCACACTCCACTCACACCTCCACTCACTCCACACACTCACTCCACACTGCCTGCGCACACACACTCACCTCCTCACTCCCCTTTACGCACACACACCTCACTCCTCACACTCACACACACCTCCACACTCCTGCTTTACCTCACACACCTCCACACACTCACTCACACTCACACACTCCTCCACACACACCTCCTCCACACTCACTCCTCCTCCTCCTCACTCACACACTGCACTCACTCCTGCCTTTGCACACCTCACACACTCCTCCACACACACTCCTCACATACTCACACACACACTCACACTCCTCCTAACTCACTCCACTCCCACACACACTCACCTCCACACACTCCTGCCTCACACCTCCACCACACACACACACTCACACTCACACACTCCTCCTCCACCTCACTCACACACTCCGCACCTCCTCCTTCACACTCACACACACACTCCACACACTCCACTCACACCTCCCTCACTCACTCCACTCACACTCCCTCTGCCTGCACCTCCACCACCACTCCTCCTCACACACTCACTCACCGCCTGCACACACACACACTCCACTCCACTCTTTACCTCACTCCTCACACACTCCTCCACACACGCACACGCACACACACACACTCACTCACACACTCCTCCACCTCCTCCACACACTCCACACACACACTCACTCCACACACTCCCTTCTGCTCCTCACTCCTCCTCCTCACCTCACTCCACACACACCTCACACACACACACACCTCCTCCACCTCCACTCTCACACACACACTCACCTCCTCACACACTCACACACTCACACCTCACACACACTCCACCTCCACCTCACCTCCTCCACACACTCTCCCTCCTCACTCACCTCCTCCACACACACTCACACACACTCACACACACCTACACACACTCATCCTCACTCACACACACTCACTCCACACACACCTCCATCACACTCACTCCTGCAGACTCACACACACACTCCACACACCTCACACCTCCTCCACTCCTCCACACACTCCTCCTCCACCTCACTCCACACACACACTCCTGCCTCCACACACACTCACTCACCTCCACTCACACACACACACTCACCTTTTCCTCCACCTCTCCACACACACTCACACACACACACTCACTCCCCTCACTCACACACACTCACACCTCACTCACTCCTCCTCCACACACACTCCACCTCCTCCACACACCTCCCACTCACTCCACCCCTCCACACTCCTCCACCTCCCACTCTCACTCACTCCTCACACACACTCACTCACCTCCACACCCCACCTCCGCCACACTCACTCCACACCTCACACACTCCTGCCACTCACACACTCCACCACACACACTCACACCTCCTCACACACACACTCACACTGCCTCACTCACTCACTCACACACTCCGCACTCACACACCTCCACCTCCACTCACACTCACACACTCACTCACACTCCACTCACCTCCTGCCTCACACTCACTCACACACACCTCCACCACTCACTCCTCCTCACTCCACCTCCTCCACACACTCACTCACTCCTCACTCCACACACAGACTCACTCCACCTCACACACACACACTCACTCCTCTCCTCCTCACACTCCTCCACACACACACTTCCACACACCTCCACACACACACTCCCTCCTCACACCTCCTCACACACTCCTCACACACTCCTCACACACTCCTCACACACTCCTCACACACTCCTCACACACTCCTCCACACACACTCCACCTCACACACCTCACTCACCTCCTCCTCCACTCTGCCTCACACACACTCACACCTCACTCACACACTCACTCCCTCACACCTCCTCCTCACTCCCTCCTCCACACACACACTCCCACACACACACACACTCCACACACTCACTCACACACACTCACTCCACACACACACTCACACACTCACACATTTCTCTCACACTCCTCACACACCTCCTGCTCCTCACCTCCACTAACTCCTCCTCACACTCCACACACTCACTCCACACACACTCACCTCCTCCCACACCTCACACACACACTCCACTCCTCCACTCCTCCACCTCACTCCACCACCTCCCACCTCCCACTGCACACACACTCACCCCACCTCACACACTCACTCACACTCACTCCACACACACTCACACACTCTCCTCCTCCACACACACTCACTCCTCCTGCCTCACTCACACCACCCCTCCACACACACACACACACACCTCCTCCACACACTCACTCACACACTCACTCCACACACACACTCCTCCACACACACTCCTGCCTCACCTTGCTCCACACTCCACCTCCACTGCTCCTCCACCTCCCACACACTCCACACACACTTCTCTTTCTCCTCCACACTCACTCCACACTCACTCCACACACACCTCCACACACACACTCACACACACACTCCTCACACACTCCACTCACACACACTCCACACTCACTCCTCACACCTCCTCCCTCCTCACACACACACTCCACACACACTCACACTCACACACTCACACGCCACACACTCACTCACCTCCTCCACACACACCTCACCTCCACACACTCACTCACACACACACTCACTCACTTGCTCACACACACACACACTCACACCTCCTCACTCACTAACACCTCCTCCACTCCACACACACACCTCACACACTCCCCCTCCTCTCCACACTCACTCCTCCACATACACACTCCTCCTGCCACTCCTCACTCCACACACTCCTCACACTCCTCCACCTCACACACTCACATTCTACCCTCACTCACACACACTCACACCCTCACTCCACCACTCACTCCACTCACTCACTCCACCTCCTCCTCTTACACACTCACACTCACTCACCCACACTCTACACACACTCACTCACTCCACCTCCTCCACCTCCTCCTGCCCTCACACACTCCGCACTCCTCACACACACCTCACACTCCTCACACACTCACTCACACACACACACCTCACACTCACTCTTTTGCACTCACACCTCACTCACTCCTCTACCACACTCCTCACACACACCTCACACACACACACACACACACACACCTCCACACTCACTCCACACACTCCTCCTCACACCTCCACTCACACCTCCACACACACTCACCTCACTCCTCCACACACACACTCACACACACACTCCTCACTCCCCACCTCACACTCCTCACTCCTCACTCACACACTCACACACACATCACACACACTCACACACTCCACACATATCACTCACACACTCACACACACACTCCACACACACACACTCCACACACACTCACACACGCCACTCCCACTCTACACTCACTCCACACACTCCTCCACCTCCTGCCACACACTCACTTACCACTCCTCACACACACTCCACACTGCTCCACACACTCACTCCCTCACTCCACACTGCACTCACACTCACTCACACACTCACTCCACACACACCTCCACACCTCACTCACACACACACTCACACTCCTCCCTCCTCCTCACTCCACCTCCTCCACACTCACCTCCTCACACTCCTCCTGCACACTCTTTACTCACTTCACACACTCACACACACACACTCACCTCACCTCCTCTGCCTCACTCCACCTCACACACACACTCACACATTCTCTTACACACTCCTCCACACACTCCCACCTCACTCACACACTCCACTCCACTCACTCACTCCTCCTCCTGCCTCCTCCCCACCTCCGCTCCTCCACACACACCTCACACACTCACACACTCACTCACACTCCACCTCCACTCACACACACTCCTCACTGCACACTCACACACACTCCTTGTCACACACTCACACACCTCCACCTCCTCCACCTCACTCACACACACTCCACACTCACTCACTCCTCACACACCTCTCCTCACACACACTCACTCACACACACACTCCACACACACACACACACACACACTCCTGCCTCACACACTCCTCCCACACTCACTCCACACACACACACTCACACACTCCACCTCACACACACACTCACCTCCTCCACTCACACACCTCACACACCTCACACACACTCACACACCTCCTCCACTCCTCCACACTACCTCCCACCTCACTCCACACTCCTCACACACACACACTCCTGCCTCCCTCCTCCTCACACACTCCTCCACCTCACTCCTCCACTCCACACACACTCACCTCACTCACCCCACACACTCTCACACTCACACACACACTCACACACACTCCTCCTCACTAACACACACTCACTCACACACTCTTACCTCCACCTCCACTCCACCCTCACTCCACACACACACTCCACATACACACTCACACTCCTCTGCCTCACACACTCACTCACACACACTCACACTCTCACTCACACACACACTCCACACTCCTCACTCCTCACTCCTCCACACTCACTCCACTCACTCCTGCCTCCCTCCACACACACTCCACCTCCTCCCACACACACCACACTCACTCACACTCCTCACTCTGCACTCACTCACACACACTCACACACTCCTCCTCCACTCACACCTCCTGCCTCCACACACTCCTGCACCTCCTCCTCCATACACACTCTCCACCTCACACACACACACATACACCTCCTCCTCCTCACACTCCTGCACTCTTACACACACTCACACACTCACACACACTCCACACACCTCACCTCACTCCTCCTGCCTCACACACTCACTCACACCACTCCACACACACTCCACACACACACACTCACACACACACCTCCACTCCACCTCACACTCACTCCCTCCACACACACTCACACTCCTCCACACACTCACACACACCTCCACACCTCCTCACTCCTACTCACACTCACTCCCACCTCCTCACACCCACACCTCACTCCACACTCACTCCACACACACTCACACACACTCACTCACACCTCCTCCACACCTCACACCTCACTCCACACACTCACTCCACACACACACTCCACACACACCTCACTCCACCTCACACACTCACACATCACTCCCTCACTAACACACACACACTCCACCACCTGCCACCTCACTCACACACTCACTCCCTCACTCCACACACTCACTCCACACCTCCCCACACACACACTCACACACTCCTCACACCTCCTCCACACTCACACACTCCACATTCTCCACACACTCTGCTCCACACACACCTCACTCACTCACACCTCACACACTCACTCACACACACACTCACACACTCACTCCTCACTCCCACTCACACACTCCACTCCACACACACTCACACACTCCTCCACTCACACCTCCCTTTCACACACCCCAAAACACACCCAAAAAAAATAAACCTTTTCCCCCAACAATAAAACCCCTCCCCACTTTTTTTTTTCCTCCCTTCCCCCCAAAACACACCCCTCCCCACATTACCCCAAAAAAAACAAATAAAAAAAAAAACAAAAAAAAAAAAACCTCCTTTAAACCCTCCCCCTCAAAAAAACTCCCCCCCACAAAATTTTCCCCCACAACCCAAATAATTATTAAAAAAAAAAATTAATATAAAACCTCCAAACCCTCCAATTCTCCCCCTCCCCCTTTTCCAATCCCCTTTTTTAAATCCTCCACCCCCACAAATCCAAATTTAAATCCCCCCACACACCCCCATCCCTTTATCATATCCCCCTCCCCTTTTCCCTCCCTTTTTTTTAAAAAAAATTTTTCCCCTTCCCCCAAAAAAATTTTACTCCAAATTTTAAAAATTATTACAAAACACATTTTTTTCACATTAATTTTATTTACCCCAATTTTTTTAAACTTCCCAAATTATTTTTAATATTTTTTTTCCCCCAAATTTAAATTTTTTTCAAAAATATTTTCCCCCAAATTTATATAACATACAAACAAATAAAACTATTTAAACAATTTTTTTTAAAATCACCCAAATTTTTTCCCCTTGTCCCACTTTCCCGCCCCTCACTTTTTTATTCCCTCCAACCCAAACCCCCAAATTTTAAAGGAGGAAGAGGTACCGGGGAGGGGAGAAAAGGGGGGGGGGGGGAGAGGTCACTCCTGGGGGAATATCCCCCCGTTATCTCACAAAAAAACAGAAATAATTTATTTAAAAAGAAAAATGAAAGGGTGAAGAAAGGGGCCTTTTTCAAAAAGCCAAATTTTTTGGCCAGAATAAAAAATGTGGTTTGTGTAAAAAAGAAAACCCCCCACAAACCAAGGGCAAAACACTTAACCCCCCCTAAAAAGGTCCCCTCTTTTTGGGCTATTTAACCCAAAATTTAAAATACATTCTGAAAAAAATTTTTAAAATAAGATTTTTAAAATTATTTTACTTTTTTTTGGGGTAAAAAGGAATTTATTTATATATTTAATTTATTGGGGGTTTCAAAAATTTTGGGTTTTGGTCTGATTTATTTCTAGCATTATTTTATGTTATTTATTTATTCTATTATTTTATATGGATTACTTCTTATATTATGTTTTATGATTTATTTCTTATATTATTTTATATTATTTATTTCTTATATTTTTTTATATGATTTTTTCTTATATTATTTTATATGATTTATTTCTTATATCGTTTTTTATGATTTATTTCTTATATTATTTGACGTTATTATTTGTCTGATTTATTTCTAGCATTATTTTATGTTATTTATTTATTCTATTATTTTATATGGATTACTTCTTATATTATGTTTTATGATTTATTTCTTATATTATTTTATATTATTTATTTCCTATATTTTTTTATATGATTTTTTTCTTATATTATTTGATATGATTTGTTTCTTATATTATTTTTTATGATTTATTTCTTATATTATTTTTTACGATTTATTTCTTATGTTATTTATTTATTATCTAATTTTATCTGATTTATTTCTTGTATTATTTCATATGATTTATTTATTATATTATTTTATATGATTTATTAATTATATTATTTCATATGATTTATTTATTATATTATTTTCAGTTATTAATTTATGAGGTTATGTTGCTCCGGCGATTACATAATCGGTGGTCTTCCCCAAAACAAATAACAATACTATAAACAATAAACAAATAATTATACTGAGTTTTAAACGTATATTTTTATTAACTCACTTTTCTTCAACTTTTTCTTCCTCTCGCTCCTTCACTTCCTCTTGTCTCCCTCACTTCTTTTATTCTCTCCTTAATCTCTTCATGTCTGGCTGCCTTTATTTTGAAAGGGCATTGCCTCCTCGATGACCCCCGGTGACCTTTGGTGTGACGGGGTCACGACGAGTGTGTGTTTGTGTTTTGGGGGTCGGTGCAGAGGTCACGAGGTCGAGTGGCGCGAATGATGCAGTTCATCTGAACAGCAGTAAAAAAACACAGAACATCCAATTGACTTTAAAAAATCGCCTTTTAAAAAATGTTTTCAACCAGGAGTGACTCAGAAAGGGGGCGGAGCTTAGTTCAACTAAAGACATTTTTAAATGGCCGATGAACTGAAAACACGTCGTGAGTTAAAAATGTAAACGTGAAAACAGAAAACCTCCCAACGGATATACAACAACCTGTCAATCACATTAAGCCCCGCCCCTAAAGCGTCCCCTGCTTCATGGTCTGACTCTAAATGACCATAAAGTCCTAAATGATGACATCATGCTGTATAGAAGAAGACTTGAAACTAGAGACTGAGACATAAACTCATGTTTACTATGTTTACTGAGGGAATACATCAAGAGAAGTTGAGTCACTATATAGACTTCTATACAACCAGAGGAGCCCCCTGGTGGTCAGGAGAGAGAATGCAGCTTTTACACATGAAGCATAGACTTCTATACAACTAGAGGAGTCGCCCCCTGGTGGCTGTGGGAGAGAGAATGCAGCTTTAACACATGAAGTATAGACTTCTATACAACCAGAGGAGTCGCCCCCTGGTGGTCAGGATAGAAAATGCAACTTTAACACATGAAGCATATACTTCTATACAACCAGAGGAGCCCCCTGGTGGCCAGGAGAGAAAATGCAGCTTTAACACATGAAGCATATACTTCTATACAACCAGAGGAGTCGCCCCCTGGTGGTCAGGATAGAAAATGCAACTTTAACACATGAAGCATAGACTTCTATACAACCAGAGGAGTCGCCCCCTGGTGGTCAGGATAGAAAATGCAACTTTAACACATGAAGCATAGACTTCTATACAACCAGAGGAGTCGCCCTGGTGGCCAGGAGAGAGAATGCTTTAATACATGAAGCATATATTTATACAACCAGAGGAGTCGCCCCTGGTCAGGATAGAAAATGCAACTTTAACACATGAAGCATAGACTTCTATACAACCAGAGGAGTCG
>NC_079405.1:2716258-2726258 GCF_029220125.1 Pseudoliparis swirei
TACCAGCAGACTGATGTGCATTGGTCGTAGCGAAGGACCGCTGTGTCCCATCATAGTGCCTGATCAAAAATAAATCTGGCCAGATGATGGGCCTGAGACTTTCTGAACAGGCAACGTGGGACTCATCGGGTCCTCCTAGAGTGCACACGTGTGGCCACGTAGTGCCGAACAGTTGATGTTAGCTGATGCACATCAGTAGCATGTTTCATAGTTTGTTCGCACAAATGATTGATGAGTATCTCGCCATCACCTGGGTTGGCCTACTTAGAACTAAGGTGGCGGCGTGCGATGCCTCTCTGGACCAGTGACGGGCTTGCTAGCTGGCGAGCTAACAGGCTAGCCAGAACTGGCGGGCTGGCCATAGCTAGCATAATCAATATGTAGCTATGTGCCAACAAACTATGGAACACTCGTGCCACTGACATGGCATCAACACCATCATATTGCGTAATATGTGAATGCATATTCACATATTTGTCTTGTGTCTATTTCCTTTTCTGTTAAGAAGATAACTGAGACTTATGCTGGCTTTGAGACTGCTTATAAGTGCTTTGTAAAGCATAAATAGTCTTCACTTTAAATTAGTCCACAGAACATGCTTAACTAATAAACTAATGGTAGTAACTACCTGAATGTCATGGTGCTGCTTTTTAAAATAATTTACTAACACTTTACAAATTATTTCGTAATCATCTATAAGTCCTTAATACTTCATTTACAAATGACAAATCCATCATTTATAAAGTGTGAAACCTACTCTTATTAATCAAGAATTAAACATTTATAACTGTGAATGAATGAATTGCATACCGAGTTACTAATGAGGATTCATGTTTGAATAATGCTTTATAAATGATGAACTCAATGTGTATTCATGCTTTAATAATGTTAAATAGTGTGTTCTTATTATAAAGTGCCACCCACAACTTTAATAAGTTTCCTCAAAGAAAATATCAACATTAGTCTACTTTTCACTTTTTACAACATTTTGTTTTCAGAGATGTTATTCTATTTTTAATGAAATACTTGACTGCTCTCCAGTCTCTGTCACTCAGGGCTTGAGGCTCGGCTGAAATGCAGCGCTGACAGTCCATTTTCCCAGGAACTTTGTTAAGTACAATAAATCTCCTTGAATGTCGTTCAACAGCTGCACACTCCTGTGGTCTCAGTTTCTTTTACAGCAGTGGGTTTCTCTAAGTAGGCACAAAAAAGGTTATAGGTTTAAGAATTGTACATCTTAATTAGAGCTGAAACACTATTGCATCGAACACAAAGATTATCCAATGGAGTACTGACATCGTTCAGAGAACATAAAGACTCCCACAGTCACTGAGAAATATAAATAGTATTATTCTCCACAACAGTTTTGTTTAAAAAAACTTAATACATTCTCAACAGCATATTATGGCTTGCAAAATGGGGCATGTTCAAAATACCTCTTTGAAAATGAGTACAGCTCATTAAGTATACATTTATACCTGTATTAACTTGAGGTTAGATCCTAAAGTGTTTTGTTAAAATTATATTAAGTCACTTATAGTTCAAATAAAACGCCAGGGCCCCACAAGGATAGGAAAGCAAGGATGTGTGTGAGGTTGTTTTGTCTCAACAGCATATTATGGCCTGCAAAATGGAGCATGTTCAAAATACCTCTTTGAAAATGAGGACAGCTCATTAAGTATACATTTATACCTGTATTAACTTGAGGTTAGATCCTAAAGTGTTTTGTTAAAATTATATTAAGTCACTTATAGTTCAAATAAAACGCCAGGGCCCCACAAGGATAGGAAAGCAAGGATGTGTGTGAGGTTGTTTTGTCTCAACAGCATATTATGGCCTACAAAATGGGGCATGTTCAAAATACCTCTTTGAAAATGAATACAGCTCATTAAGTATACATTTATACCTGTATTAATTTGAGGTTAGATCCTAAAGTGTTTTGTTAAAATTATATTAAGTCACTTATAGTTCAAATAAAACGCCAGGGCCCCACAAGGATAGGAAAGCAAGGATGTGTGTGAGGTTGTTTTGTCTCAACAGCATATTATGGCCTGCAAAATGGAGCATGTTCAAAATACCTCTTTGAAAATGAGGACAGCTCATTAAGTATACATTTATACCTGTATTAACTTGAGGTTAGATCCTAAAGTGTTTTGTTAAAATTATATTACCGGTAAGTCACTTATAGTTCAAATAAAACGCCAGGGCCCCACAAGGATAGGAAAGCAAGGATGTGTGTGAGGTTGTTTTGTCTCAACAGCATATTATGGCCTGCAAAATGGAGCATGTTCAAAATACCTCTTTGAAAATGAGGACAGCTCATTAAGTATACATTTACACATATATATCTAGTGTTGCAGCCAGAGAGACAGTTAATTTCACATACACACACATGTTTGTTTCTAGTCTATCCTTATGGGGCCCTGGGGTTTTATTCAAACTATAAGTGACTTTATATCTTTTTAACAAAACATTTTAGGATCTAACCTCAAGTTAATACTTGTTTTAACTTGTTTTAGATTAAGACGAAACCCTCAATCTGAAGTCCATCGAATAACTCCATGAGTTAGCTGACTGACATGCTGCATCAGAAAAGCAATGAGAACACATCTCTATCTTGATAGAGCTACATTGTGTACATATATAGAGACATCAGTGTGTACCTTACTCCCTTACCTGGTCTGTAGCTGCATTTGAGAGACATTCGCCAAGGGAAGTCATATCTGAAGAGTTGTCCACTGCGACAGCAGGAGCCTGATTGTTGACCACCTGGGATTCAGATTGAAAAAAAGACTGCATTTAGAACTTATAGTAATGATGCATGTTGAGATACTCACAAGTTACCAAAATGACTTTATTTGAAAACAGTTTCTTAAACGGCACATAACTTAAAGCAGAGTGCATGGCATGCTCTAGAGGTCCAACAAGAACAAATAGGGAGCTGCACTGGTCCATATTCAAGATATACTTTAAAACATATAACAGCTCAGAGTATAACAATATATGCATGTAATAACCTGAGGTTAGATGCTGAAATGTGTTGTACAAATGATGTGAAGTCACTCAAAGTGTGAATGAGACGAGAGGGCCCTATAAGGATAAACAAGAAAAGTGTGTGTGCATGTGTGAGGTTAACCATGAAATCAGTTTATGTGAGATAGAAATCCCAGGACCCCATAAGGATGGACCAGAAACAAATGTGTGTGTGTGAGGTTAACTGGCTCTCTGGCTGCAAGACTAGATATCCGAGTCTAAGATTAAGACGAAACCCTCAATCTGAAGTTCATCGAATAACTCCATGAGTTAGCTGACTGACATGCTGCATCAGAAAAGCAATGAGAACACATCCCTATCTTGATAGAGCTACATCGTGTACATATATAGAGACATCAGTGTGTACCTTACTCCCTTACCTGGTCTGTAGCTGCATTTGAGAGACATTCACCAAGGAAGTCATATCTGAAGAGTTGTCCACTGCGACAGCAGCAGCCTGATTGTTGGTCACCTGGGATTCAGATTGAAAAAAAGACTGCATTTAGAACTTATAGTAATGATGCATGTTGAGATACTCACAAGTTACCAAAATGACTTTATTTGAAAACAGTTTCTTAACGGCACATAACTTAAAGCAGAGTGCATGGCATGCTCTAGAGGTCCAACAAGAACAAATAGGGAGCTGCACTGGTCCATATTCAAGATATACTTTAAAACATATAACAGCTCAGAGTATAACAATATATGCATGTAATAACCTGAGGTTAGATGCTGAAATGTGTTGTACAAATGATGTGAAGTCACTCAAAGTGTGAATGAGACGAGAGGGCCCTATAAGGATAAACAAGAAAAGTGTGTGTGCATGTGTGAGGTTAACCATGAAATCAGTTTATGTGAGATAGAAATCCCAGGACCCCATAAGGATGGACCAGAAACAAATGTGTGTGTGAGGTTAACTGGCTCTCTGGCTGCAAGACTAGATATCTGAGTCTAAGAGT
Source organism: Pseudoliparis swirei (assembly GCF_029220125.1). Lineage (NCBI taxonomy): Eukaryota > Metazoa > Chordata > Actinopteri > Perciformes > Liparidae > Pseudoliparis > Pseudoliparis swirei. The sequence goes on from NC_079405.1 coordinate 2,720,251, forward strand.
AAGGCGAAACCCTCAATCTGAAGTTCATCGAATAACTCCATGAGTTAGCTGACTGACATGCTGCATCAGAAAAGCAATGAGAACACATCCCTATCTTGATAGAGCTACATCGTGTACAGGTCAACATATATAGAGACAACAGTGTTTACAATACTCCCTTACCTGACTGTAGCTCTATTTGGGTCACATCCATCATAGCTAGTCCAGTCTAAAGGCGTCTCCGTGTCCACTGCCACAGCAGGAGCCTGATTGTGTGTCACCTGGAATTCAGATTGAAAAAAAGACTGCATTTAGAAATTATAGTTATGATGTTTGTTGAGATACTCACAAGTTACCGAATTGACTTTAATTGAAAAGTCTATTCAATGGCAAATAACTTAAAGCAGTGTGCATGGCCTATTCTAAAGTCTAACAAGAACATATAGGGGCTGCACTGATTCATATTCAAAATACACTTTAAAACCTAAAACAGCTCACAAAGTAGAACTATATATATATATAATAACCGGAGGTTTAATGCTAAAATGTGTTGTACAAATGATGTGAAGTCACTTAAAGCGAGAATGAGATGACAGGGCCCCATAAGGATACACTAGAAAAGTGTGTGTGTGTGTGAGGTCAAATATGAAATCCTTTAAAGTGAGATAGAAATCCAGGGCGGGCCCCATAAGGATGGACTATGAACTGTGTGTGTGAGGTTGTTATCTTTTAACAACATATTACGGCCTGCAATGGAGCATGTTCAAAATACCTCTTTGACAAATACAACAGCTCATTAAGTATACATTTACACCTGTTTTAACTTGAGGTTAGATCCTGAAATGTTTTGTTGAAATGATATAAAGTCACTTATAGTTTGACTAAAATACCAGAGCTGCATAAGGATAGACTAGTTCAGACTAGTGTATATTCTTTAAGAACAAGTCAATGTATAGTACTGAGAAATGCAATTGAGTAAAACACTGGCCCTTAAGGGACCTGAAACCCCATACCTTTGTTGATATCAATGAAGCTTTCAATCAACTATGGCGGCTTAGGGTTACAAACGTGCGTGTATGTGAAATTAAATGTCTCTCTGGCTGCAACACTAGATATATATGCGTTTTAGATTAAGACTCATCCCTGAATCTGAAGTCCATCGAATAACTCCATGAGTAAGCTGACTGACATGCTGCATCAGAAAAGCAATGAGAACACATCCCTATCTTGATAGAGCTACATCGTGTACAGGTCAACATATATAGAGACAACAGTGTTTACAATACTCCCTTACCTGACTGTAGCTCTATTTGGGTCACATCCATCAGAGGTAGTCCAGTCTAAAGGCGTCTCCATGTCCACTGCCACAGCAGGAGCCTGATTGTGTGTCACCTGGAATTCAGATTGAAAAAAAGACTGCATTTAGAAATTATAGTTATGATGTTTGTTGAGATACTCACAAGTTACCGAATTGACTTTATTTGAAAAGTCTATTCAATGGCAAATAACTTAAAGCAGTGTGCATGGCCTATTCTAAAGTCTAACAATAACATATAGGGGGCTGCACTGATTCATATTCAAAATACACTTTAAAACCTAAAACAGCTCACAAAGTAGAACTATATATATATATAATAACCGGAGGTTTAATGCTAAAATGTGTTGTACAAATGATGTGAAGTCACTTAAAGCGAGAATGAGATGACAGGGCCCCATAAGGATACACTAGAAAAGTGTGTGTGTGTGAGGTTAAATATGAAATCCTTTAAAGTGAGATAGAAATCAGGGCGGCCCCATAAGGATGGACTATGAACTGTGTGTGTGAGGTTGTTATCTTTTAACAACATATTACGGCCTGCAATGGAGCATGTTCAAAATACCTCTTTGACAAATACAACAGCTCATTAAGTATACATTTACACCTGTTTTAACTTGAGGTTAGATCCTGAAATGTTTTGTCGAAATGATATAAAGTCACTTATAGTTTGACTAAAATACCAGAGCTACATAAGGATAGACTAGTTCAGACTAGTGTATATTCTTTAAACACAGGTCAATGTATAGTACTGAGAAATGCAATTGAGTAAAACACTGGCCCTTAAGGGACCTGAAATCCCCATACCTTTGTTGATATTAATGAAGCTTTCAATCAACTATGGCTTGGCTTAGGGTTACAAACGTGCGTGTATGTGAAATTAAATGTCTCTCTGGCTGCAACACTAGATATATATGCGTTTTAGATTAAGACTCATCCCTGAATCTGAAGTCCATCGAATAACTCCATGAGTAAGCTGACTGACATGCTGCATCAGAAAAGCAATGAGAACACATCCCTATCTTGATAGAGCTACATCGTGTACAGGTCAACATATATAGAGACAACAGTGTTTACAATACTCCATACCTGACTGTAGCTCTATTTGGGTCACATCCATCATAGCTAGTCCAGTCTAAAGGCGTCTCCGTGTCCACTGCCACAGCAGGAGCCTGATTGTGTGTCACCTGGAATTCAGATTGAAAAAGACTGCATTTAGAAATTATAGTTATGATGTTTGTTGAGATACTCACAAGTTACCTAATTGACTTTATTTGAAAAGTCTATTCAATGGCAAATAACTTAAAGCAGTGTGCATGGCCTATTCTAAAGTCTGACAAGAACATATAGGGGGCTGCACTGATTCATATTCAAAATACACTTTAAAACCTAAAACAGCTCACAAAGTAGAACTATATATGATATGATATATACCTTTATTCGTCCCACAGTGGGAAATTTCAAAAATCACAGCAGTGGTGCACATCAGAGCATTAATAGAAATAATTATAAAACACAAAACTAAATACTAAAAAACTAAATACTAATACTAAATATACAAGGGGAAAACAAAGTAAAGTGCTGAGTCAAGTGTTGAGTTTGCCATGATCTCCTGCAGTGTGTTGTGCAGCCTGACAGCAGCAGGAAGGAAGGACTTGTGGTTCCTCTCCTCAGACACGGGGAGGAATCACGCGGTGCCTGAAGGAGCTGCAGAGCTGCGAGAGTGTCCTGCATGGGGTGGGAGGTTCATCAGAGACGAGAGCTTTGCCATCATCCTCCGTCCCCACCACCTCCACAGCATCCACAGGACACCCAACACGCTGCTGGCCTTCTTTAGCAGCTTGTTCAGCCTCTTTCTGTCAGCCGCTGCCATGCTGCTGCTCAGGACACCACTCCATCAAAGATGGCTGATGCCACCACAGAGTCCAAGAAGGTCTTCAGGACCTCAGTCTCCTCAGCAGAAAGAGTCTGCTCTGTCCCTTTGATAGAGTGTGTGTGCGTGGTCAGCCCAGTCCAGTTTGTTGTTCAGGTGAACACCCAGGTACTTATAAGATTTTACAATCTCAATGTCCAGTCCCTGGATGCTCACTGGTACGGAGGAGAGCATTTACCACGGTGAAGTCCACCACCAGCTCCTTGGTCTTACTGGAGTTGGCGTGGAGGCGGTTCCGCTGGCACCATTCAAAAGTCCTGGTTCAGTTCTCTGTACTCCCTATCATCGTCGGCAGAGGCAGGCCGGCGATGACATAGTCATCAGAGAACTTTTGCAGGTAGACGTGGTCGGAGTTGTGCTTGAAGTCCGAGGTGTAGATGGTGAAGAGGAATGGAGCCAGAACGGTTCCTTGTGGAGCCCCGTGCTGCAGGAGACCGGTCTGACTCACACTCCCGTATCCTCATATACTGTGGACGGATGGTGAGGTAGTCCAGGATCCATGTGGTGAGGTGGTGGTCCACCCGGACTGCTCAGCTGGTCCCTCAGAAGCAAAGGCTGGATGGTGTTGAAGGCACTGGAGAAGAACATGACTCTCACAGTGTTTCCAGCCTCTTCCAGGTGAGAGCGGCATCGTTGCAGCAGGAAGATGACGGCGTCATCCACCCCGATGCCAGGTTGGTAGGCGAACTGAAGTGGGTCCAGCGATGAGCTCACCAGGGGGCGAAGCTGGACAAGGACCAACCTCTCCATCAGGTGTGATGTTAATGCCACCGGCCTGAAGCTGTTGAGGTCCTTGGGCCGCGGGGTCTTCGGTACTGGTACCACACAGGAGGTCTTCCACAGCTGTGGTACTTTCCCAGCCTCAAGCTCAAGTTGAAGACGTGCTCCACTATCCCGCACAGCTGGTCTGCACAGGATTTGAGGAGCCTTGAGCTGATGCCGTCTGGACCCGTGGCCTTCCTCATATATATATATATATATATATATATATATAATAACCGGAGGTTAGATGCTAAAATGTGTTATACAAATGATGTGAAGTCACTTAAAGTGAGAATGAGATGACTTGAAACCCCCATACCTTTGTTGATATTAATGAAGCTTTCAATCAACTATGGCGGCTTAGGGATACAAACGCGTGCGTGTATGTGAAATTAAATGTCTCTCTGGCTGCAACACTAGATACATATGCGTTTTAGATTAAGACTCATCCCTGAATCTGAAGTCCATCGAATAACTCCATGAGTTAGCTGACTGACATGCTGCATCAGAAAAGCAATGAGAACACATCCCTATCTTGATAGAGCTACATGGTGTACAGGTCAACATATATAGAGACAACAGTGTTTACAATACTCCCTTACCTGACGGTAGCTCTATTTGGGTCACATCCATCATATGTAGTCCAGTCTAAAGGCGTCTCCGTGTCCACTGCCACAGCAGGAGCCTGATTGTGTGTCACCTGGAATGCAGATTGAAAAGAAGACTGCATTTAGAAATTATAGTAATGATGTTTGTTGAGATACTCACAAGTTACCAAAGTGACTTTATTTGAAAAGTCTATTAAACGTTTATTAAATGGCAAATAACTTACAGCAGTGTGCATGGCCTATTCTAAAGTCTAACAAGAACATATAGGGGCTGCACTGATTCATATTCAAAATACACTTTAAAACCTCTGAACCCCAGCTTTAGATCACATAATTCTAAGCATAAATAAGGGTTCCTTTCATAGCGTATAGTAATCACAACATTAAACAAGTAACCAGAGCAAGTAACACTGCGTCCTGCCCGTGACTGTAAGACAACTCCGACAGGTCACACTGCAACAAGGATCAAAGAGCTGACGGTGAATCACTGAATATATGCTAAAATATATTGTGATATATTGTTCCATTTGCACCCCAAGTCTATTTTACATTGTGAGAGTTACAGCTGAACAAATAAGGCTAAAATGCTGTCAGACCAGCAACAGATTATTTTAATGAGAATACTCAATGCATTGATCAGCACACACTGCTCATTCAATGACTTCAACTCAAAACAACAGACCAGTAACCTTCAATAACTGCATGAGAAGGATGACCAGCCTCTTACTGTATTCACGATTTAGACATAGAATATAGTGTTACACTAGCTATTTGAGTCATGTTAGCTGGGGAAACATCACGGCACGTTTAGCGTCACGTGCTCTTTGTTTACATCTCGCAGAACTCAAACCGGAATAGAGACCGCGGCAGTTACGGAAACAGAGCCATAGTTTCACAGATATAACCCGCCGAATTAAAACGGGTAGCGCGTGAACAACACACAGCTTTCTTCGTGTAACACGAAGGTTTGGGGCGAGTCAGCTCGTTATATCCGCTCTTCTTCGCGATCACAAACCGAAGTCAAATGCCGCGGAAGACAGCGTCAGTTATGTAAACAGAGCTAGTTTCAGATACAACCGCCGAATTAAAATGATTAACACGTTAACAACACACAGCTTTCTTACGTGTATCGCGGAGGTTTGGGGCCGAGTCAGCTCGTTATATCCGCTCTTTCTCGCCGAGCTCAACCCGGAAGTAAATTGCCGCCGTGAGACCACAGCAGAGTTAGATAAACAGAGCTAGTTTCACAGATACAACCCGCCGACATAAGCGGAAACACGTTAACAATATACAGCTTTCTTCGTGTATCGTGGAGGTTTGGGGACGAGGAGCTTCTGATCTCGTCTGTACATGGGACAGCCGAGAGCTCAACTGATAGCTACTATAGCTAGCATGAGCAGCTAGCGATCTT
>NC_079405.1:2733758-2758758 GCF_029220125.1 Pseudoliparis swirei
GGGGGGGGGGCTTATCTCTGGCCCCGCCTCCCTGTGTTGACAGGAGGCCTCTGTTCACTTCAACCAGCTCACGATCACTTCAGGAACCAGCGTCGCCGCGCGGCGGACCCCGAGGACGCGTTCGGGAACGCCTCCGTGTCGCGTGTTTAACGAGAGAGCTCCGGACCTCGGCCAACTCCGGCTTTCTGAGCCATTTACTTGACTTTGTTCCAACACGACATGTTTATACGCCGTGTTTTTAGTATGTTCTTAATGCCTCGCGTCGCTGCACATGACAGAAACATCCATGAAGCAAAAAGTTGATATGAAAAGGTCGTCAAGAACGTCGTGAAAAAGGAGCCCTTCAACATAATCCTGTGTTTTTTCTCTCTGTTTGAACAAGTTTGAACATTTTTTGATGACATTAATCTCAGGTTGCTGTTGTAGGGGACACTTGTAGGTTGCTGTTGTCGTGTCCCCTACACTGTGAAGTATGATTATTATAGCTTTGGACTGAGCGAAGGGACTCAAACGTTCTTCTTTTTTTTGGTGTGTTGTTCTTTCCTCAACGTTTTACCTTCAGCAGCTACACGAAGACGCTATGAGCAGAATGAATGTCGGCGTGCAGGCCCGGGCAGCGACGCTCGCACCCTGCAATCAGCCGCTGTCCGACGGCTGATTCGGAGTTTAGCTGGAAGGTGTGTTACCTGCAGATCCATCAGCTCTCTGAAGTCTGAAGGGGTTTCACCCAAAAACAAGAGAAGAAGGCTCAACCACAGAGAGCGAGAACGAGAATACGTGGAAATGAAAGAGTCTTTGTGGAAATAAGGTGAACATATCACTTTGTTTAACCCTCTGAAATTGACGTTTCCGTTTTTAAAATATTAATTTTTTATTGTACCTTTATTTCCCATTTTTATCATTTTGGTGAATGATGTGACGGACCACATCATTTCTACTCAAAAAATGAGAATACAAAATTTGGTTTTAGACATTTATTTACATGGATTTAGCATTTTATTCAGATATTTCACAGCTTTTGTGAACCTGTGACCTTTGGTAAACCAATCTCAAACACCAAAACAGTTCCTCCACATGAGTAAAGGTGTGTTTTCAGAAGAGATATGAAGAGTTTTTAAAAATCGAACTTCAATTTTCAGCTTTAGGGGCATATTTTCCCTTTCCACTTGTGCCTGAGGACAATTGTGCCTCATTATATATAGAGCTGAGATTGTTCTGGAATGTTTGATGTATAACACATGGCTATGTGTCATATGCAAAAGCCTTTAAAAGGTGAATTTACATTTTTTTGTAAAATCGAGAAAATGACCCCAGACTCCAGAGGGTTAAATATGACCCCGGCTGTATTTCTCTACAGGTGTCAATAAAGTTGTATTCTCTCTTTTAACATGTTTAAGAATTCCATGTTTTATTAAAATACAAGAACAAATATTGTTGAAAAAGGAAAAGATTTGTTCAAATTCAAATGATTGACTAACCAATCGATCACCGGGACCGCTGCCTCGGCGACGAATCTGATTGGCTGACAGGTGAAGTGGTACCTTTTACAGACTTTCAGAATAAATGTACCCCAGGCGTAACGGCGCCGATGATTCAACATCGCGCAATGACTCAGAAACGCACAAAAGACCTTCAGAGAAACCGAGAGCAAGAAGTCATTTCCATACCACCTTGAGCACGACACCCAAAGACGTCTGACGGGAAGGAATATGCCAAGACCTCTCCCTGAAACATCCACAGGCTATGGCTAGAACGCCTCCAGGTAGAGGCCAGAGAAACAGTTTCATCTTCCATCTTCATTGTGTTAGATTATGTAGAAAATGTATTTGGAAGACAATTAAAAGAGCAGAATCTATCAAACCTTTCTCTCTCTCTCTCTGTCTCTCTCTCTCTCTCTGGTTTTTAATCGTGACCTTGAGTCCAAAGCGTTTCACATTTACTTTCTGAATGACCCGGGCGCTCTCACACTTGTGGAGATTAGCGTTATCAGTGTCGGTTGGACAAAGTGTTTCCGCCGCGGGGGGAATGAGTCACCCAATAGCTAACCGGGCGCCGCCGCCGCGGGAATGTGTCATCTATATTTGTTAGAGAGCGTCTGATAAAAGAGCTACGACCGCACCCACACCCACACACACACACACACACACACACACACACACACACACACACACACACACACACTGTTTCGGCTAGACCAATACAAGTCGACCTAACATTAGCAGTAAAGTCCATGTAGCAGGAAACCATAAGAGTTGTGTGTGTGCTGTTGCCGTGGCTCCTAACAGGTTTAGATTTAGGAAGAAGACTAGGCGACTATCGGGCGAGGTGATGGCGTGGAGGGTCGGCACGCCGCCCGGAAACTCTAACTAAACGAGATTTTAAAAACTTGGTTCAAAATCAGTAAAATACTCGATTGTCGATAAGGTCCGTGATTCTGCGGTCGGTACTTCATAAGATACGAGTGAGATCTCCTCGTCTCAAACCTCCTCTCGTTCTCTTTTATGAGCCGGGCGGAGTTGTGCGTTGCTCTGAAACACACAAACCGACAATGAGATCCAAAGTGCGTCTTACGCATCGGCGGACGGTGAAAACGCTCGTTGCCCAGAAGCAGTAAAACCCTCTTAAGTAAGAGAGTTGTACTGAGGTAGTAAATCAAGTGAGAAGTAGAGTCCTTTTCTCACAGTCTATACAACCTGAGCAGTCGCCCCCTGGTGGTCAGGAGAGAGAATGCAGCTTTAACACATGAAGCATAGACTTCTATACAACCAGAGGAGTCGCCCCCTGGTGGTCAGGAGAGAGAATGCAGCTTTAACACATGAAGCATATACTTCTATACAACCAGAGGAGTCGCCCCCTGGTGGTAAGTAGAGAGAATACAGCTTTAGCACATGAAGCATCGACTTCTATACAACCAGAGGAGTCGCCCCCTGGTGGTCAGGAGAGAGAATGCAGCTTCAACACATGAAGCATAGATTCTATACAACCAGAGGAGTCGCCCCCTGGTGTTCAGGAGAGAGAATGCAGCTTCAATACATTAAGCATAGATTCTATACAACCAGAGGAGTCGCCTCCTGGTGGTCAGAAGAGAGAATGCCGGTTTTGAAGACAGTGAATGAGAGTGGACTTTTAAAACTGGGAATACCTATTTAATTATCTCTTTTATTTTATCCTTCCTGTATCTAACTTAATCTCTATATTTTTAGCCGTTAACCAAACAAAAAAACAAACAACCAAACAAAAAAACAACAACAGAAACTTTATTTCTTCACTATTTTTTCTGTAGCTTTTTGTCCGTGTAACTAAAACGCTGCGTTGGTCAGTATCAGAACAGAAGGTCAGACATGTCTTCATCTGTATTTTCTCGCTCTCTCTTCTCTATTTGTGTCCTCTAACGTCCTCTCGTTCTCTCGTTCAGGTAAACGTTGTTGTTTGTGGTTTCCTGTGTTCATTCTCTCACCTCCTCCTCCTCCTCCTCCTCCTCCTCCTCCTACCCTTGTATGTCAATTTAAAAAAGGGCGAGAGGTATTCTTTTTCTTTTTCTTCTGCCAAATATGGGGTTTTCTTCTCGGTAACAGTGGTGGCGGGAAGTTCCATTCTGACTCAGAAACATGCAGATTTTATGTTCACTTATTTTGAGAATATGACTTCATGCAAAATACCGTTTACACATCAACAAATACCATATTTAGAGCATTAATATAGCAGCAAACGACTGTTTGTGTAAAGTTGTTGCGGAGCATCTATCCTCTGGTTAAAGACGGGTTTTTTTCACTGTTAGCTCGTTCAGCTCCATTTTCCGTTAGCCGGGTAATAAGCATGAGAGCCGCGTGAAGCAATCCCTCAACCATATGCACGCTCTGAACGAATAAAACGGTTTTATGGAAACTTTCCAACGGATTCAGTGAGCATTAAAAACAAAAGCCTCGATATTAATCAGAAGATTCAGAAATGGGAACGGGGCCGTTTGAGAAGAAAATGAAAGTGTGTGTTGAGTCATGCACGAGAAATAATGTGTGTGTGTGTGTGTGAGGGAGGGAGGATGAAAGAGAACCCCCCTGCAGAGTCAGAAAAGTAAGTGTGTGTGTGTGTGTGTGTGTGTGTTTAAATGACCCCATTACTGCCACTAACCCATCTGTCAATAAACTGTATGAAATACAACAAAAGCATCGAGAGACAAAACCACGACCAGGACAAACAGGAAGGATTAATTTAAAGTAGATTTAAAGGCTTTTTTTCCGGTATTTCTGTTGTTGTTTTCTTTTGTTCTCAATAAACCATCAAAACTTTATTGAAACCAGCAGCTGTTCCCGTCGTCGTCCATCTGCTTCTGCGCCGCGGCCGGAAGACGGTGGATTTATTTTTGCAGAAAAGGGAAAATGGGATAATCTTCCGAAAATGCTGCTCGAAATCCGATTTGTCGACAATGGGACGGCGTTTCCTGCGTTTCCTGTTTCCGTCTGTTCAACTTCCTGCAGGAAGAAGAGCAACACGGGATGAAGAGGAAGTGACTAAACACACTGGCAAAGCTCCTTTGGATATTTAATTTCAAGAGCTGTCTCTTTATTCCACGTGTAAACTGATGATGATGATGATGAGGAGGAGGAGGAACCTTTAGAGGGATAGAAACATGTCTGTTGGGTTCTTGTTGACTTGTTGACATGGACGGCGGTCTGCTGGGTGAAGGTCCCGTGTGTTCGACGCCCCTTGAATCAGAGGCCGATGGGAGACATTGGGGTCCTTTAGGGGTCAGACAGGCCATGGAGTACGCGTGGGGGCGGGGCTTACTGTGATTGACAGCTCATCGATTTTTTGACGACGACCGTAATCCAAGATGGCGACGGCAAGATGGAAGCTACAAAACGACGGTCCACGAACCAACAGGTGACGTCACCCTGAAAAGGTTTGTTGTTACCCGGAGTTGTTATTATTTATTGTTTATTTATTTTTCATTTTCATTTTTGCGTCTTTCCCAGTTTGTCTTGTTTAGAGCCCGCCACTAGAAACAACCTTCACTGTCGGTACCAGGAATCAAACCGGCAACCCGTGGCGATTTGATCAGTCTCTGGTACTTTGGCTCCGCCCACTGACAACAACCTGGACCAATGAAATCACAGCATATTGACCTGAAGCTGATTTATTGATCAAACTTGTGTTTTACTGTTTGTTATGAGGGAAACTTCTCAGACGGGTCAGGAGATTACACACACACACACACACACACACACACACACACACACACACACACACACACACACACACACACACACACACACACACACACACACACACACACACACACACACACACACACACACACACACTGAGAACGATCCCCGCTGTGTTTTTGAGTTTCATTCAGTGACTCACAACACAACGTCACTTCAGGACGGTTTCAGCTTCGCGGACGAAGGATGGAGAGAATGAATAATCATTGTGAGTGTGTGTGTGTGTGTGAGTGTGTGTGTGTGAGTGTGTGTGTGTGTGTGTGCGTGTGTGTGTGTGTGTGTGTGTGTGTGTGCGTGTGTGTGTGTGTGTGTGTGTGTGTGTGTGTGTGTGTGTGTGCGTGTGTGTGTGTGTGTGTGTGTGTGTGTGGTGTGTGTGTGTGTGCGTGTGTGTGTGTGTGTGAGTGTGTGTGTGTGTGTGTGTGTGTGTGTGTGTGTGTGTGTGTGTATGCGTGTGTGTGTGTGTGTGTGTGTGTGTGTGTGTATGCGTGTGTGTGTGTGTGTGTGTGTGTGTGTGTGTGTGTGTGTGTGTGTGTGTGTGTGTGCGTGTGTGTGTGTGTGTGTGTGTGTGTGTGTGTGTGTATGCGTGTGTGTGTGTGTGTGGCGGAACCCCTCTGTGTTTACAGCAGGCCGATCGGCCCACAGCGACAGGTCGAGTTGTTCCTGAAGCGTTCGGCTTCATTGAACTTCATTCAAACGATCTTTCACTTTGTATATTTTCCGTCGGTGACGTTTTATGAAAACCCCGAAGGCAGAAACGAGACTGTTGTCGCTGCGTTCTGTAAGCTATGCCGCGTAATGAGAGCTCGGCTGGAAGTAAACGGGGAAACATGAAAAGAAACTAAATAAATGACCCGGTCTCTGTGAGGCAAATGTTTTTCAGCTCAAAGTGCAAATAAAACGAAATAAAAGGAGATTAAAGGCTGAAGCTGGACGGTAATTGGGGGGTCGGTGCTTCGTTTTCGAAGAATCTGCTTTAACGGCCGAGTTTGTGTGTCGTACAAGTGACGTTAGCAAGAAACATGTTGTGCGTCGTACAAGTGACGTTAGCAAGAAACATGTTGTGTGTCGTACAAGTGACGTTAGCAAGAAACATGTTGTGTTCCTCCACCCCGAGGAGCGCCGGATGTGATGCACAGAGGTCTTTGATTTATGGGGTCCAGGGTTAGAGGGTCCAGGGTTTAAAGGGTCCAGGGTTTAGAGGGTCCAGGGTTAGAGGGTCCAGGGTTAGAGGGTCCAGGGTTTAAAGGGTCCAGGGTTAGAGGGTCCAGGGTTAGAGGGTCCAGGGTTAGAGGGTCCAGGGTTAGAGGGTCCAGGGTTTAAAGGGTCCAGGGTTAGAGGCTCCAGGGTTTAGAGGGTCCAGGGTTAGAGGGTCCAGGTTTAGAGGGTCCAGGGTTAGAGGGTCCAGGGTTTAAAGGGTCCAGGGTTAGAGGGTCCAGGGTTAGAGGGTCCAGGGTTAGAGGGTCCAGGGTTTAAAGGGTCCAGGGTTAGAGGCTCCAGGGTTTAGAGGGTCCAGGGTTTAGAGGGTCCAGGGTTAGAGGGTCCAGGGTTTAGAGGGTCCAGGGTTTAGAGGGTCCAGGGTTAGAGGGTCCAGGGTTAGAGGGTCCAGGTTTAGAGGGTCCAGGGTTAGAGGGTCCAGGGTTTAAAGGGTCCAGGGTTAGAGGGTCCAGGGTTAGAGGGTCCAATTATCTTTAAAACACACTCATGTTTTTTCTGTGTCCATGTGTGTGTGTCCATGTGTGTGTGTGTGTGTGTGTGTCCATGTGTGTGTTTGTGTGTCCATGTGTGTGTGTGTGTGTCCATGTGTGTGTGTGTCCATGTGTGTGTGTGTGTCCATGTGTGTGTGTGTGTGTGTCCATGTGTGTGTGTCCATGTGTGTGTGTGTGTCCATGTGTGTGTGTGTGTCCATGTGTGTGTCCATGTGTGTGTGTCCATGTGTGTGTGTCCATGTGTGTGTGTGTGTGTGTGTGTCCATGTGTGTGTGTGTGTGTCCATGTGTGTGTGTGTGTGTCCATGTGTGTGTGTGTCCATGTGTGTGTGTGTGTGTGTCCATGTGTGTGTGTGTGTGTGTGTGTGTGTGTCCATGTGTGTGTGTGTCCATGTGTGTGTGTGTCCATGTGTGTGTGTGTCCATGTGTGTGTGTGTCCATGTGTGTGTGTGTGTGTGTCCATGTGTGTGTGTGTCCATGTGTGTGTGTGTGTGTGTGTCCATGTGTGTGTGTGTGTGTGTGTGTGTCCATGTGTGTGTGTGTCCATGTGTGTGTGTGTGTGTCCATGTGTGTGTGTGTGTCCATGTGTGTGTGTGTGTCCATGTGTGTGTGTGTGTGTGTGTCCATGTGTGTGTCCATGTGTGTGTGTCCATGTGTGTGTGTGTGTGTGTCCATGTGTGTGTGTGTGTGTGTCCATGTGTCCATGTGTGTGTGTGTCCATGTGTGTGTGTGTGTGTCCATGTGTGTGTGTGTGTGTGTCCATGTGTGTGTGTGTCCATGTGTGTGTGTGTGTCCATGTGTGTGTGTGTGTGTGTCCATGTGTGTGTGTGTCCATGTGTGTGTCCATGTGTGTGTGTGTCCATGTGTGTGTGTGTGTGTCCATGTGTGTGTGTCCATGTGTGTGTGTGTGTCCATGTGTGTCCATGTGTGTGTCCATGTGTGTGTGTGTCCATGTGTGTGTGTGTGTGTGTCCATGTGTGTGTGTGTGTGTGTGTCCATGTGTGTGTGTGTCCATGTGTGTGTGTGTCCATGTGTGTGTGTGTGTCCATGTGTGTGTGTCCATGTGTGTGTGTGTGTGTCCATGTGTGTGTGTGTGTCCATGTGTGTGTGTGTGTGTCCATGTGTGTGTGTGTGTGTGTGTGTGTGTGTCCATGTGTGTGTGTGTGTGTGTGTCCATGTGTGTGTGTGTGTGTGTGTGTGTCCATGTGTGTGTGTGTGTGTACACCAGAGCCTCTGACTTGCCAGATGATTTTGAGTAAAAGTTTTACGTTTTGTTTTGATAAATAAAAACATTTGATCGCAAAAAAAGAAGTTTTGTTTTGATATTTTTTCCCCTTTTGAGAGAAACAAATGGAAGAAAACACATTTAGTGTTTTAGTTGTAAACATTATTGTTTTATTCTTAAATAAATCTCGTCAGTTTGTTCTTACGTTAAATGTTACAGAAAGATTTAAAAACAAAAACACTTTCATGAAAACACACAAATTAATTTCTTCATAGCTTGATGTTCTTTTCTCGTCTCTAAAGCAGAAATACTGTCTTCATGTTGTCCCCTCTGTCCTGTGTCCTCTGTCCTGTGTCCTCTGTCCTGTGTCCTGTGTCCTCTGTCCTCTGTCCTGTGTCCTCTGTCCTGTGTCCTGTGTCCTCTGTCCTGTGTCCTGTGTCCTCTGTCCTCTGTCCTATGTCCTGTGTCCTGTGTCCTCTGTCCTGTGTCCTCTGTCCTCTGTCCTCTGTCCTCTGTCCTGGGTCCTCTGTCCTCTGTCCTCTGTCCTGTGTCCTCTGTCCTCTGTCCTGTGTCCTCTGTCCTCTGTCCTATGTCCTGTGTCCTCTGTCCTATGTCCTGTGTCCTCTGTCCTGTGTCCTCTGTCCTCTGTCCTGTGTCCTCTGTCCTATGTCCTGTGTCCTCTGTCCTCTGTCCTGTGTCCTATGTCCTATGTCCTGTGTCCTGTGTCCTCTGTCCTATGTCATGTGTCCTCTGTCCTGTGTCCTCTGTCCTCTGTCCTGTGTCCTCTGTCCTATGTCCTGTGTCCTGTGTCCTCTGTCCTGTGTCCTCTGTCCTATGTCCTCTGTCATGTGTCCTCTGTCCTGTGTCATGTGTCCTGTGTCCTCTGTCCTCTGTCATCTGTCCTGTGTCCTCTGTCCTCTATCCTGTGTCCTCTGTCCTGTGTCCTGTCCCCTCTGTCATGTGTCCTCTGTCCTGTGTCCTCTGTCCTCTGTCCTCTATCCTGTGTCCTCTATCCTGTGTCCTCTGTCCTGTCCCCTCTGTCCTTTGTCCTCTATCCTGTGTCCTATGTCCTCTGTCCTGTGTCCTCTGTCCTGTGTCATCTGTCCTGTGTCCTCTGTCCTGTCCCCTCTGTCCTGTGTCCTCTATCCTGTGTCCTATGTCCTCTGTCCTCTATCCTGTGTCCTATGTCCTCTGTCCTCTATCCTGTGTCCTCTGTCCTGTGTCATCTGTCCTGTGTCCTCTGTCCTGTCCCCTCTGTCCTCTGTCCTGTGTCCTCTGTCCTGTGTCCTCTGTCTTCTGTCATGTGTCCTCTGTCCTGTGTCCTGTCCCCTCTGTCCTCTGTCCCCTCTGCCCTCTGTCTTCTGCCCGGTGTCCTCTGTCCTCTATCCTGTGTCCTCTGTCCTCTATCCTGTGTCCTCTGTCCTGTCCCCTCCGTCCTCTGTCCTGTGTCCTGTCCCCTCTGTCCTGTGTCCTCTGTCTTCTGTCCTGTGTCCTCTGTCCTCTATCCTGTGTCCTCTGTCCTGTGTCCTCTGTCCTCTATCCTGTGTCCTCTGTCCTGTGTCCTGTCCCCTCTGTCCTGTGTCCTCTGTCTTCTGTCCTGTGTCCTGTGTCCTCTGTCCTCTATCCTGTGTCCTCTGTCCTGTCCCCTCTGTCCTGTGTCCTGTCCCCTCTGTCCTGTGTCCTCTGTCCTCTATCCTGTGTCCTCTGTCCTGTCCCCTCTGTCCTGTGTCCTCTGTCCTGTGTCCTCTATCCTGTGTCCTCTGTCCTGTGTCCTGTCCCCTCTGTCCTGTGTCCTGTGTCCTCTATCCTGTGTCCTATGTCCTCTATCCTGTGTCCTCTGTCCTCTGTCCTCTATCCTGTGTCCTCTGTCCTGTGTCCTGTCCCCTCTGTCCTGTGTCCTGTGTCCTCTATCCTGTGTCCTGTGTCCTCTGTCCTGTGTCCTCTATCCTGTGTCCTCTGTCCTGTGTCCTCTATCCTGTGTCCTGTGTCCTCTATCCTGTGTCCTCTGTCCTCTATCCTGTGTCCTGTGTCCTGTCCCCTCTGTCCTGTTCCCTGTGTCCTGTGTCCTCTGTCCTGTGTCCTGTGTCCTCTATCCTGTGTCCTCTGTCCTCTATCCTGTGTCCTCTGTCCTCTATCCTGTGTCCTCTGTCCTGTCCTGTGTCCTCTATCCTGTGTCCTCTGTCCTGTCCTGTGTCCTCTGTCCTCTATCCTGTGTCCTCTGTCCTGTGTCCTGTCCCCTCTGTCCTGTGTCCTCTGTCCTGTGTCCTCTATCCTGTGTTCTCTGTCCTCTATCCTGTGTCCTCTGTCCTGTGTCCTGTCCTGTGTCCTGTGTCCTCTGTCCTCTGTCCTCTATCCTGTGTCCTCTGTCCTGTGTCCTGTCCCCTCTGTCCTGTGTCCTCTGTCCTCTGTCCTCTACCCTGTGTCCTCTGTCCTGTCCCCTCTGTCCTGTGTCCTATGTCCTCTGTCCTCTGTCCTGTGTCCTCTGTCCTCTGTGTATTTGTACTGTCCTCGTGTTTCTTCACTGTTTTGGGATCTGACTCCACGTGGACCAGCTTTCCCTCCTCAGCGCCTCATTGGTCGATTTGGGGGGGGGGGGCTCTCCTCAGAGTCTATTGGCTGAGAGAGAAGGGGGAGGGGTCCCCTCAGAAAACACATTACCCCCCCCCCCCCCCCACACACACACACTTGAAATGCAGTAAACACTGTACAGTGTTTTTCTCAGAAGAGTTCCCGGCTTTCTTTTCCTGCTACTCTCAGTTCAGCAGGTGGTCCCACTGGCTCCCCCCCCCCCCCACACACACACACACACACACACACACACACAATAATAATCATATTTCAACCCCACATGTTCTCCCGTAAACACCTTGGTGTCGCCTCCCTGCAGCTCAGACTCCCGTATGTTGAGTTTCTCACATCTGGGAACAACAGTTATTATTATGACACTTATTATTATAACACTTATTAAATAACACTTATCTTACTTAGTAACGTTTTTTATTTCTCTTGTGTATGTTTATCTTGTACATTGTTTATCTTTGTCTATTTTTTCTCTTGTATTGTTTATTTTTGTGTATTTTTATATTTTTATATTGTCTATCTTTATGTATTCGTATCTTGTACATTGTCTATTTTTGAGTATTTTTATTTTGTACATTGTCTATTTTTGTGTATTTGTATTTTGTACATTGTATATTTTTGAGTATTTTTATTTTGTACATTGTCTATTTTTGTGTATTTTTATCTTCTACATTCTTTATAACAAAGTTTTTATTAGAGGATTTTTTGACAACGTAGAATATTTCTGCCAAACGGGATCCGGCGTATAAATAAGAGACGTTAGGATGTGTCTTCACAACTTTGGAAGCTACGAGACGGGAATGACGAGGCTGCGACGTGCTGCCGTGGGTTTGATTTCCACAGCGACCGCAAGTGTGTAAGCAACGAAAGTTACAACCGGCCCTTTTTTAACTGTTCGCGCCCTAAAGGTCCCCGTAAACCAGGAAACCCCGGTTCCTAAGCAACCAGCCGGACTCGTCCTCCAGAATGCGTCTGACTTCTGGGCCCTGATGCAGGTGAACGGGTTTCTGATTGTAAAAGTAAAAGTGCAGGACGAACACTTCAAACGTGGCGGGATGAAAGGGGAGCGCCGCGTCTCGGACAGAAAGCAGGTCTGCGCTTGAACAGGTGTGGGGGTGGTGGTGGGGGGGGGGGGTCAAGATACCGGCGGGACAAGGAAATACGATCAAGGAAGTCCAGACGCACCGTTTACACCCCGGAGAGGAATTTACTGGAAAAGAAAGACTGAAGTACCGTCTACACGTTTTCCCACGTCTCCGGGCCACGAATCTTTTTTTTTCAATTACGTAAAAAAATAGTTTTATTATAAAGATCTTTTCCTCTTTTACTGGACCAAAAAAATAAACAATACCAACCCACCAGCATCCGACTCTTGTGTTCAGTTTGAAACTCAGTTTTTGAGCTGCAGGTATTTTAGTGATGAGTAAATTATTGCGTAATTCATAAAGACAATTACTACGATTTAATACTATTATGTACAAAACATCCAATTAATAGGACGTCTACTGTCGCTTTACCGGCTCCATGTTTGTTGTTCCATGAACCGCCAGAATAAACCTGTCGACTCCCTCAGAGCCACAAAATAATCGTTTTCGTAAAACACGCTTCATTCACAAAACTCGTCTTTACGAACATCAAATGAAATATATTGATGTGTAAAAAAACGAAGTGACCACATTTGACTCAGCGAGTATTTATATCGTGTTTTTCTACATTAATATATACCGTAGGTACGGAAAGTATTCAGACCCCTTTAAAATGTTCACTCTTAGTTCCAATGCAGCCAAAAAAGTTCATTTTATTTCTCATTATTGAACACACAGCCCCCCTTAAAGACAGAAAAAAACAGACATGTAGAAATATTTACAAATTTATAAAAAAAGAGAAACTGAAATATCCCATGGTCAGGTGTTCAGTCAGCAGGTAGCGACTCCAGCTGGAAACGTAACTCCACATCTTTCAAAAAAATCGTACAAAACACATCGTTCTCATGGGGAGGCGAAGCGTGAAGAGAGAAAGGAGGGAAAGAACACGTGAGGAGAGAAAGAAAGAGGAAATCTACTGTCCCCCCCCCCCCCCCACCACCACCACCTCTCCTGTCAGCCTCATTGTCCTCCGTCATAATGGAGGCCGTTTGATCATCTTGAAAACTTCTGATTACCAGTCGGGACGCTTTTCAAAGTTCGACCTCAAAACCCGCTCAAGAATACGGGAGGAAAGGGAGTTCCTCTGTAGGGGCCCGGACTGTGGATTTAAAGACCCCCCCACACCCCCTTTCCTCTCAATGTACCTTCCCTGGAAACACATTGGAGGTCCAACAGTCGACTGTGGTCCTGAGGGGTTGGGAGGGGGGGGGGGGGGGGGTATGTCTGCTTCTTGAAAGTCTCTCACGTGTTAGAAGTTTTTTTTCTCTTCTACTTCTAGAAAAACACGCCAGCCTGTTTTCTGTAAAGTGTTGGCAGCATGGTGTGTGTGTGTGTGTGTGTGTGTGTGTGGTCCTCAAGCTGCCGTATTAATAGAAATAGAAGTTTTATTAAAACCATATTGTGTGGTGGGTTTCTTCTTTCTTTCTTTCACATATCACACGCTGTTGTGATTTGATATTGTTTAAAAAAAAAAATATTTACCTTCAAGTTTAGAACCTCAGAATCTGTTGGAAACAATTAAAAAATCCTAAAGAGTTTCTACCGCTGCGGTCGAGTCTGCGGTTTGTTCTTCAATGTGGTTTCGTTTCAGCTCCACGATGATTTAATAAAGTTGTTTTAGTTGTTTTTGTTGTCTGGACCTTTAACAAAGTCGTAGCATACTTCTCACAAACCTTCGTAAAGGTTCATGACAACGATTGCGATCTATTGTACATTTGGGTTTTTTCTTGAGGTCAATGGGGACCCTCAATGGGGACCCTCAATGGAGCTTGTGACACCTTCAAATATGGAGAAAAACCAAGAAAACAAACGCAAAACTAACAAACAAAAAATATTTTGTCGACTGAACCCAACTGGACGAAGGTTTCAGAAGAAAGAAACGATCCCGCTTAAAATACCTGACGATGGTTTTGTGACTATTCCTCAAACCGCCACGAGACTGTTTTGGGAACCGAGTGTTTTTCAGCAATTTTTTTATTTTTATTTTGCTTAAATTCCTTGTTCATTTTTAGCCAGTAGTTTTGTTTATTTCTGTGTTTTCAATTTCCCACGTTTAAAGCTGTATATATATCTATAGATATACTGTATATATATACAGGACTGTCTCAGAAAATTAGAATATTGTGATAAAGTTCTTTATTTTCTGTAATGCAATTAAAAAAACAAAAATGTCATGCATTCTGGATTCATTACAAGTCAACTGAAATATTGCAAGCCTTTTATTCTTTTAATATTGCTGATTATGGCTTACAGCTTAAGAAAACTCTAAAATCCTATCTCATAAAATTTTAATATTTCCTCAGACCAAGTAAAAAAAAAGATTTATAACAGCTGAGTGTTTGTCAAGGCTCAGGAAACCCTTGCAGGTGTTTCGAGTTAATTAGACAATTCAAGTGATTTGTTTAATACCCTACTAGTATACTTTTTCATGATATTCTAATATTTAGAGATAGGATATTTGAGTTTTCTTAAGCTGTAAGCCATAATCAGCAATAAATCAGAATAAAAGGCTTGCAATATTTCAGTTGATTTGTAATGAATCCAGAATGCATGACATTTTTGTTTTTTTAATTGCATTACAGAAAATAAAGAACTTCAT
This sequence comes from Pseudoliparis swirei, assembly GCF_029220125.1. Taxonomy (NCBI): domain Eukaryota; kingdom Metazoa; phylum Chordata; class Actinopteri; order Perciformes; family Liparidae; genus Pseudoliparis; species Pseudoliparis swirei. The sequence goes on from NC_079405.1 coordinate 2,748,238, forward strand.
CACAATATTCTAATTTTCTGAGACAGTCCTGTATATCTATATATATATAGATATATATATACAGTATATCGTATATATCTATATATATATTCCCTCAAGACATTTCGGAGCGGTTACGTTGTACGTGAAGGTCGTTCTGCCGGAGATCGAGTCGCACATGTTCACAAACTTTTGTTTTATTTAGCGAGAAGAAACATTCCCATGTTTCAACTTTTCATAAAACCCACTGCAAAGAAATTAAGAATATGTCAGACATCCTAAAAAAATAGTTTGCATTGTTTTTACGTTCCCCCACACACACTGATGAACTGTTTCCTCGCTGCATAACCTGAAGCTCATTGGATCGTCGTGAAGCCTTTAAACTGGTTTCCTCGGTTCAACAGGTGTACGTGGTCCATGGCCCCCGTGCCGCTCTCCTCCGTGGCCCCGTCATTTAGAATAGAGGAGTCTCTGCAGGAGTACCGTGGGACTCCCATTTAAAAACCGGCGCTTTCAGGAGGTTTGCAAAGAAAAAACCTTGCGGGAACGCCGCCGCCAACGGAGCTGCAATTTAAATTAAATGACAAATTATAGACTCAGTGGGCTGCAGAAAAAGACCCTTTTGTTGTTTGTTTGTTTGTGTTTGTTTTCCTCCTCCGGTGTTCCCTCAACTACACAGATTAGACTGATCTCAACCACCTGCTCAACGGTAAACAATCGGGCGTCCCGGTTACGGCGTTGTGACGACAGACGTCGGACGATTAAAGTTAGCCGATTCGTTTGGTCCGATCTTAAACTCCTCCTGAGACTTTAATCCCGTCCTTTTCTTTTAAGGAGCTGCTCTTGTTTATAGTAGAATAGAATAATTTGGCTTTTATACGCTAAAAAAATCTATGCAAAAGTCCTAATTATGTTGGACGAAACCCGGTTGTCTCGAACCGAGACATTCACCCAGGATACCTCTGTCCATGTCCCGTGTGAAACCACGGGATTTACTGTTCCTGTATTTATGCTACGGCTTCAATGATCCCCGAATAAAGACAAGACGACGCTTATGTCCACATCATTCTGCGGTGGGCATCAAATTGTGATTAAATGGATCCAAAGAGGCACAGCGAGCTGGACGAGTTCTCCCGTTAGCTCCTCAGTGGCTAACGGCGCGCTGGACGAGTTCTCCCGTTAGCTCCTCCGTGGCTAACGGCGCGCTGGACGAGTTCTCCCGTTAGCTCCTCAGTGGCTAACGGCGCTGGACGAGTTCTCCCGTTAGCTCCTCCGTGGCTAACGGCGCGCTGGACGAGTTCTCCCGTTATCTCCTCCGTGGCTAACGGCGCGCTGGACGAGTTCTCCCGTTAGCTCCTCAGTGGCTAACGGCGCGCTGGACGAGTTCTCCCGTTAGCTCCTCCGTGGCTAACGGCGCGCTGGACGAGTTCTCCCGTTATCTCCTCCGTGGCTAACGGCGCGCTGGACGAGTTCTCCCGTTAGCTCCTCAGTGGCTAACGGCGCGCTGGACGAGTTCTCCCGTTAGCTCCTCAGTGGCTAACGGTGCGCTGGACGAGTTCTTCCATTAGCTCCTAAGTGGCTAACGGGTATAACAATATTATTAATTAGACTAGATATAATGATTCACGATCTTTACCCTATTCATGGACTTTAAACGACATTTCCATGAATAAACATTTTGTTAAATCTCCGTGTATACATGAGTTTACCTTAAATGACACAAATGAATGAGAGACAATAGTTTGATTAAAAGAATAAATATGTATATAGATGTTTATTATTTTAAACAAACATATAAATATAACAAATTACAACCGGCCAAGTAAAACTACAAACTACATTTTAATTACACTTATTTTTTTGCTATATTTTTGCTATATTTCAGTGGCTAAACTACACTTTCATCATTTTGATAATCCCAAGGGAACAAGAGTCTGAAGCTCAGTGCAGGAGCGATAATGTGTTAACATGCTAAAAGGTGGCAGGTTAACGTGATAACTATATATATATATATATATATATATATATATATATATATATATATATATTATAACTGTGTGAACATTAACCTGCTGACATGCCATCGTGTTCTATTCATGGATTTTAGTATAATGAAATGGACTTCTGTTCTTTTCCCGTAAACTCTCACACACACACACACACACACACACACACACTGAACGTGTGTGTCCACAGAAACCCTTTAACTTTACAGGCTGTTGAAGAACATTTACACACACACACACACACACATAGTACAACCCACAGGCGGCCCCTATAATTTTAAAGGCAGTTGGCAAAGAGCACTCACTCAAACATGATCCCCTCAGTCCTCAAAGTTTCCCTGTAATTTTATAATGAGATGTTGAATTCACACACATTCACGCACACACACACACACACACACACACACACACAAGCCATGTGGACCTCAGTGACAACAGGTCGTAAGGCTCTCCATCAAAACATGTGGTCCATAAAGAATGTGGATCAGATACTAAAGTGTGTGTGTGTGTGTGTGTGTGTGTGTAGTCACCATATGAGGACATTTCAACTTTATTATTTTTATTTCCTGCGTCCTCAGTGCAAGAAGTAGGGAATATAAAAATGAAAAACACCCATGTGTTTCTTATAATCGGTAACTTATAAAGATTCTTCAAAGACGTTATTTTGGGAACATTTAAACATTAACACACACAAAGCAGCCAGTGTTTGCTGGAACAACTGATCCTCAACTCAAAACGGGTTCTTTATCATCAGTATATGTTGTGTTAATCACATTGCTTCACTTCTTTATATTAAATTGCAGCTTTTCCTGATTTGTGTCAGTGTTGATGCGACCCGCCTAAATAAATACAAATAAATACGAAAACCAGAAAGGTGCAGATATCCAATCAGGTGCTTCTGCAACAACCACGACTAAGATAATTTAAAAAAATCCTATTGGACGTGTTTTTCACCCAAAATATACAGAACTCAGTTACAGAAAAGACATTTGTGGCAGCGGGGTGTGTTGAGGCTTGGCTGCAGAGTGGGTGGAGCGGGGGGGGGGGGGGGGGCGTGGTGCTTATAGGGGGAACCTAATAGTGACGGCTAGAAACGTGTCACAACATTTAATACCAACGAGACCAAAATAAATCATATTAAAACAAAAAAACACTGTTTGTGAACATTAGCTGTTAGCCAAGCACGTCCACAACAATGCAGGTACTTTTAATATAACTGATAAAGATGAAGAGGTTTTTATTGTGATTTGTTTTATACAACGACATTTTCGTATGATGGCCAGGAACAACAAAGATAGACAAAGTACAAGATAAAAATACACAGGAGGAATAAAAAACATTACTAAAGTAAAACAAGATCAAATGTGTGCATTTGTTTTGATTATATAAAATATAATATATGTATAATATAATATATATAATATATAAATATAATATATATAAGAAATATATACTGTATATATATATATTATTTATATTATATATATTACGTATATATTCTATATGTATATTTTATATATAATATAAATACATATATATATTATATGTATATAAAGTATATTATATATATTATATATAATATATATATATATTATATATATTATATATATATATTATATATATTTTATATACATATATTATATTTTATATAATCAAAACAAATGCACACATTTGATCTTGTTTTACTTTAGTAATGTTTTTTATTCCTATTGTGTATTTTTATCTTGTACTTTGTCTATCTTTGTTGTTACTGGCAGTCTTTGGTTCATCATACGAAAATGTCGTTGTATTAAAAAAATCACAATAAAAACCTCTTTATCTGATTCTTATCTTTAATAAAAACAGGTAATAAAAGGGTCTCGAGAGGTCGTTGAGCAATCAGCTACAAATGAGCTCTCAAAATATGATGCAGGGAGAGGATTAACATGGACGGACACACAGATGCACTCACACACACACACACACACACACACACACACACACACACACACACACACACACACACACACACACACGCGTTAGGTCTCATGGTTTCCTGGCACAAGATTTTATAGATTATATTAACCATACATTGCAACACGTGAAACTACCACGTAAAAGTCATTATTTAAAATCGTAGAAAAGTAATATAGGGAGAATTCTGCAGAATTCACCTTTTTAAAATTTTCTTTCTACTCTAAAAAAACATCAATGAAGTGACAATCTGGTGTTTTAAGGACATCTGTTAGTTTCCATATAAATGTCAGTTTCAGTGAGACGTTCACATATAAAACTCACGTGTAATGCATGTAGCTGGGGGAATACACACCTTTTATCACGCGCACGTGAATTATTACGATGGAAAATGTGATAAGAAAAAAATACATTTTAAAACTTGTTTGCTTTTTGTTGTTGAAAATATACTATTTTAAAATTATTATCTCGTCGAGACAGTTTTCATGAGGAAGGAAACATGTCCGCCGCCTCGTTCGGCGTTCCTCTACGAGTCCTGGAGGAGTGAATAAAAAGCAAAACACTCGACAAACGCTCCGACATTATTTCCCCAAAGCAACACTAAAGAGAAATAATGTGCAAACATAACTCACATTGTATTGCTCCGGCCGACCCCCGTTGACCGTAAACAACAAGCTCGTAAACGTCCTCGAACAGAATAGATGACCGTCGTTGTTTTCTGTCAGTCACAAATAAAAGAAGATAAAGACGAGATATGCAAAACTGAAAATAGGAGTATAAGAGACATTTTAGGCAGAAATAAGAAGAGAAGAACCAACAGAATGGATTTACGTGACCTTTCCATGAACTTTCCATGACTTTAACCAAATTTCCACGACAAAGCATTTTGTGAAATCTCCGTGTATACATGAGTTTACCTTAAATGACACAAATGAATGAGAGTCAATAGTTTGATTAAAAGAATAAATATGTATATAAATGTTTATTCTTTCAATCAAACTGTGTAAATTAACATATAAATATAATAAATTACAACCGACCAAGTAAACCTACAAACTACACTTTATTTACAGTTATTTTTACCTTTATTTTAGAAATACAGCGCACCGGACGAGTTCTCCCGTTAGCTCCTCAGTGGCTAACGGATATAGAGATCTTATTAATTAGACTAGATATAATGATCCACCATCTTTTCCTGAACCTAACGGAATACTTTTATGGCCAACAACTGACCGAGTAAACCCACAGACTACACTTTAATTACACTTATTTTACCTTTATTTTAGAAATACAGCGCGCTGGACGAGTTCTTCCGTTAGCTCCTTAGTGGCTAACGGATATAATGATCTTATTAATAAGATTAGACATAACGATCCACGATCTTTACCCGATTCATGAACTTTAAACCAAATGTCCATTAAAAGCATTTTGTTAAATCTCCGTGTATACATGAGTTTACCTTAAATGACACAAATAAATGAGAAACAATAGTTTGATGAAAAGAATTAAAAAGTATATAAATGTTTAAGTATTTTTAATCACACTGTGTAAATGAATATGTGAATAGAACAAATGTCCACGACTTTTCCAAAACCTTTGAGATTTAAATTCCTTTTAATTTTTTTTAAATTTTTATTCCATGACTTTTCCAGGTCTTCAATGCATGTTGAGATGCTCTTGAACGTCTGAGAGACGGTGGAGTTGTTTTTAAACGGGGGTTGGGCGATTAATTCCACCCCCCCCCCCCCAAAAAAAGAAGGTCAAATCTGCCGTGACCACGCCTCCTCTGATTGGCCGAGCGCCATCAACCATTTCACCCGTGTGGCAAATTGCATTTTCCACGTGACGCCGACAAGCGTTACGTATTTAAAGTCAGAAACTGGGTCTCCACAGGGGGGTTTCTGGAGGGGGGTGGGGGGTCAAAGGTCGGTGATCCGCCGCAGAATGGACTGATCCAGCTTGGAGGAAGAACAGGACCCTTTTGTGTCCTGGAAGTGGATCTTCAGATGACCTTTGACCTCTCAGAGGGATTTAAGATCATTGGCTGGTGACCCTCCTCCCATCCCCTCAGCACCAAACTCACCCTTTCACCCCCAAATCTGCCAACTCTCCCCCAGCCCGCCCCCGCCGGACCCCCCCGAGACCCCGAGGCCGGCTTAAGTCCTGACAGAGCGGCGCTCCGGAGGAGGACTGTGTCCACACCGGATTAGAGAATAATGCAAATCCGTGAATACGATTCTAATGAGACTCGTTTCCTACAAAGAAAATAAGTCACTTTGTCGTTTGTGATGCAAAATGCTTAAATGCAAACGCCAAATAAAAGTGTTTTTGTCGTAGTTGTTGTTGCTGAAAGCGGCTTTTATAACGAGTAAACATGTAAACATGGAAACATGGAAAAATGACTCTAGGACTGTTTGGAGAATTCAATTCAATTCAATTCAGTTTATTTGTATAGCCCAATTTCACAAATTACAAATTTGTCTCGGAGTGCTTTACAATCTGTACACATAGACATCCCTGCCCCAAAACCTCACATCGGACCAGGAAAAACTCCCAAATAACCCTTCAGGGGAAAAAGGAAGAAACCTGGAGGAGAGCAACAGAGGAGGATCCCTCTCCTAGGATGGACAGATGCAATAGATGTAATGTGTACAGAAGGACAGATTTAGAGTTAAAATACATTCAATGAATATGACAGAGTGTATGAATAGTTCATAGTAGGCATATTCCACGATGGAGACCTCCACGATCCATCAGGCAGATGGCGGTGGGGAGGAGGAGGGGGCGGAGTCTCAACAGGACAGTGGCGTAGTCATGAGCAGGAATTCCACGACCCAGACGATCCATCAGGCAGATAGGATCTATGCCGTCTCATAGGGTCCGATGACCCCATGAGACGTGAAGTCAAAAGGACTTCCGGGGAGAAAGCAGAGTTAGTAACGTGTGATTGAGAGATGAAAATTCATCCTTAAGGAGAGAAAAAAAAGAGGAGATAGGTACTCAGTGCATCCTAAAACGTCCCCCGGCAGCTATAAGCCTATAGCAGCATATCAAGGGGCTGGACCAGGGCAAACCTGATTCAGCCCTAACTATAAGCTCTGTCAAAGAGGAAGGTCTTAAGTCTACTCTTAAACGAGGTGACTGTGTCTGCCTCCCGGACTGAAATTGGAAGCTGGTTCCATAAAAGAGGAGCTTGATAACTAAAGGCTCTGGCTCCCATTCTACTTTTTAAGACTCTAGGAACTACAAGTAGTCCCGCATTTAGTGAGGAGACCTCTCTAGTGGGGCAATATGGTACGACAAGCTCCTTAAGATATGATGGAGCATCACCAATCAAGGCTTTGTACGTTAAGAGAAGAATTTTAAAAGTGATTCTTGATTTTACTGGGAGCCAGTGCAGAGCAGCTAGTGCAGGAGTGATGTGATCTCTTTTCTTAGTTTTAGTGAGAACACGAGCTGCAGCATTCTGGATCAACTGAGGGACCTAAGAGATTTATTAGAGCAGCCTGCTAATAAGGAGTTGCAGTAATCCAGTCTCGAAGTAACGAACGCGTCAACCATTTTTTCTGCATCTTTTTGAGACAAGATGTGCCTGATTTTTGAAATATTACGTAGATGAAAGAATGCAGTCCTTGAGATTTGCTTTACGTGGGAGTTAAAGGACAAGTCCCGATCAAAGATAACGCCAAGATTCTTTACAGTGGTGTTGGATGCCAGGGCAATGCCGTCTACAGAATCCACATCACCAGATAATTGATCTCTGAGGTGCTCAGGGCCGATTAAAATTACTTCGGTTTTGTCTGAGTTTAACATCAAGAAGTTGCAGGTCATCCATGTTTTTATGTCTTTAAGACATGCTTGAATTTTACAGAGTTGGTTGCTCTCCTCTGGTTTTATCGATAAATATAGTTGAGTGTCATCTGCATAACAATGAAAGTTTATGGAGTGTTTCCTGATAATATTGCCCAAAGGAAGCATGTATAAGGTAAATAAAATTGGTCCAAGCACAGAACCTTGTGGAACTCCGTGATTAACGTTGGTGGTTATCGAGGCCTTATCGTTTACAAATACAAACTGAGATCGATCTGATAAATAGGATTTAAACCAAATTAGTGCCGTGCCTGAAATGCCAATCGACTGCTCCAGTCTCTGTAACAGGATGTCATGGTCAATGGTGTTGAATGCAGCACTAAGGTCTAACAAGACCAGGACAGAGAGGAGTCCTTTATCTGCTGCCATTAAGAGGTCATTTGTAATTTTCACCAGTGCCGTCTCGGTGCTGTGGTGTTTTCTAAATCCTGATTGAAATTTCTCAAATAAACTATTATGATGTAGAAAGTCGCACAACTGATTTGCGACCACTTTCTCAAGGATCTTGGAGAGGAAGGAGGTTAGAGATCGGTCTGTAGTTAGCCAATACCTCTGGATCCAGAGTGGGCTTCTTCAGGAGAGGTTTAATAACAGCCACCTTGAAGGAGTGTGGTACGTGGCCTGTTAGCAGAGACACATTGATAATATCTAATAGAGAGCCGCCAATTAAAGGCAAAACGTCTTTAAGCAGCCTCGTCGGGATGGGGTCCAAGAGACAGGTAGACGTGTTCCAAGTAGAAACCGCTGAAGATAATTGGTCACGGTTGATAGGAGAAAATCCTCCAAATATACACCAGGGCATACAGCGGTTTCCAAGGCCATTCCACTTGAGAACAGATTGGCACTGGTTATGGGCAAGAGATTATTAATCTTGTCCCTAATAGTTAAAATCTTTTCATTAAAGAAGTTCATAAAGTCATTACCACTAAGGTTTATAGGAATGCTCGGCCCACAGAGCTGTGACTCTCTGTCAGCCTGGCTACAGTGCTGAAGAGAAACCTGGGGTTGTTTTTATTTTTCTATTATTGATGAGTAATAGGCTGCTCTGGCATTACGGAGGGCCTTCTTATATGTTTTAAGACTATCTCGCCAAACTAAGCGGGATTCTTCGAGATTAGTTGAACGCCATATGCTCAAGCTTTCGTGACGCTTGCTTCAGTTTGCGGGTCTGAGGGTTATACCAGGAGCAAACCTCCTTCCTCACTGTCTTCTTCTTCAGAGGGGCTATCGAGTCCAGTGTCATTCTCAGAGAGCCTGTGGCACTGTCAACAAGATGATCAATCTGGGACGGACTAAAGTTAGACCAGGAGTCCTCTGTTATATTGAGACGTGGTATCGAATCAAATACAGAAGGAATCGCTTTAAATTTAGCTACAGCACTATCAGTTAGACATCTAGTGTAGAAACTTTTGACTAACGGAGTACACTCCGTAGTATAAATTCAAAAGTTATGAGGTTGTGGTCTGACAGAAGAGGATTCTGTGGGAAGACGTTCAAATGCTCAATGTCAACGCCATAAGTAAGAACAAGATCAAGCGTGTGGCCAAAGCTGTGAGTGGGTTTCTGTACTCTGACAGAAGCCAATCGAGTCCAACAAGGAGATGAATGCAGCACTAAGGCAATCATTATCAACATCCACATGGATATTAAAATCTCCAACAATAATAACTTTATCGGTTTTAAGAACCAAACTTGATATAAATTCTGAGAATTCAGATATAAACTCTGAATATGGACCTGGTGGCCCGTACAGAATCACAAATCGAATTGGCTGTAGTGTTTTCCAGGTTGGATGTGAAAGACTAAGAACAAGGCTTTCAAATGAGGTGTAGTGTAATTTTGGTTGAGGATTAATTAATAGGCTCGATTCAAAGATGGCTGCTACTCCACCTCCTCGACCGGTGCCTCGAGGAATGTGAGTATTAATCTGACTTGGAGGAGTCGATTCATTCAGGCAGACATATTCTTCATGGCTCAGCCAGGTTTCAGTTAGGCAACATAAATCAATGTGATTATCTGATATTAAATCATTCAGTAACACAGCTTTAGATGACAGAGATCGAATATTTAGGAGACCACATTTAATAGACCTATTTTGTTGCACTGCTGAAATAATTGTGTTAACTTGTATAAGGTTATTGTGTACGACTCTCTTCTGCTTACTTTTGATTTATTTAATTGAAGTGGCCGTGGGACAGACACAGTCTCTACTCTAAAGTCAAGGGTGGGTAACTGCTCGAATGGAAGAGCAGAGAAGGGTGTTAAACTACAACTCTGCTCCCGGTTCCTGATCTGAACCCTGGGTTGTCATAGATTAAGTCCGTTGATCAACTTGGTCATATTCGCAGAAATGAGACGCGCTCCGTCCAACGTGGGATGAATGCCGCCTCCTCATCAGATCAGGTTTTCCCAGAAAGTCTTCCAGTTGTCTACGAGCCCACATTATTCGCTGGGCACCACCTCGACAGCCAGCGGTTGAAAGACGACATTCGGCTATACAATTCGTCTGTCTGCAAATTTGGGAGAGGGCCAGAGAAAATTACGGTGTCCGACAACGTCTTGGCATAAGCACACACCGATTCCACATTAATTTTAGTGAGTTCCGACCGGCGGCTCGGCGCCATTACCACCGCGTGTATTACAATCTGACTGTATCTCCGCTTATCCTTAGCCAGCAGCTTCAAACAAGACTCCACGTCGCCCGCTCTGGCCC
>NC_079405.1:2763758-2771258 GCF_029220125.1 Pseudoliparis swirei
ACACACACACACACACACACACACACACTTACTGTAAATATTGTGTTGTTTTTTATTTGTAAATAGTGTGTACTTGTTGCCCTTGCACATTCCTGCTGAGCATTGCCACTTTCATTTCACTGCACACCCTGTGTGTGTATGTGACAAATAAAACATCTTGAATCTTGAATCTTGAACACACACACACACACACACACACACACACACACACACACACACACACCTACACACACACACACCTACACACACACACACACACACACACACACACACACACACACACACACACACACACCTACACACACCTACGCACACACCCACACACACACACACACACACACACACACACACCTACACACCTACACACACCTACACACACACACACACACACACACACACACACACACACACACACACCTACACACACACTGGTCTTTGTTGGCGACGGCTCGTCGGCCGATGGAGACGCTGAGAGGTTCTTTCATGTGATCTGGATCAATACTCCGGTTGCTCCGACACGCCGAAACAGACCGAGATTCATCTTTATTTAATTTAAGATACTAAGAAGGTTGTCGGGAGGAATGTGATGATTGACTTACAGAAACCTGAGTGTGTCATAAAGCACCAGGAGAACATTTAATTATGTTTATTCACATCAAAATGAAGCTTCTCTGACACTAAAATAAGACGTTATTGTCATTTCCATCTGCACCCGAACGCTGTCGAACACGGACATTTAACACACTAATACTTCTTTTATTTTAATGAAATTAAATCATAATTTAAGAAAAATTTAAATTAAAAGTGCGTTTTACAACTTTTAGGACCCCCGTGATTTAAATAAGGACTGTTACGGGAAGTTTATTGACGTTAAAAAGCATGCAAATTAAAATGTAAAGTGTGCAGCTTTAACACATGAAGCATAGACTTCTATACAACCAGAGGAGTCGCCCTCTGGTGGTCAGGAGAGAGAATGCAGCTTTAACACATGACGTATAGACTTCTATACAACCAGAGGAGTCGCCCCCTGGTGGTCAGGAGAGAGAATGCAGCTTTAACACATGAAGCATATACTTCTATACAACCAGAGGAGTCGCCCTCTGGTGGTCAGGATAGAGAATGCAGCTTTAACACATGACGTATAGACTTCTATACAACCAGAGGAGTCGCCCCCTGGTGGTCAGGAGAGAGAATGCAGCTTTAACACATGAAGCATATACTTCTATACAACCAGAGGAGTCACCCTCTGGTGGTCAGGAGAGAGAATGCAGCTTTAACACATGAAGTATAGACTTCTATACAACCAGAAGAGTCAGCAGATTTTGTGTTCACTATGAAAAAGCAAAGACAGTTTTGGGTAATCTGCGTGGGAGGGCGGTGAGCACCCCCCCCCCCCCCGACCCCCCCCCCCCCCCATCCGTTAGTGGGCACTCAGCCAGCCCACTGTGCTGACTTCCTCACACTGGAAGCCCACTTTCACTTCTGCATCTGAGTTCCCATCAGTGCAACACTTCTTACATGAAAAGAGTGTGTGTGTGTGTGTGTGTGTGTGTGTGTGTGTGTGTGTGTGAGAGTGTGTATGTGTGTGAGTGTGTGTGTGTGTGTGAGAGTGTGTATGTGTGTGAGTGTGTGTGTGTGTGTGTGTGAGAGTGTGTATGTGTGTGTGCGGTGTGGGGTCTCTGTCACGAAAATAATTTTGAGATTTCATCTCATTCTAAGAGGACAACTGTCATTTAACTGGAAAGGACAAGAGGACGTTTCACACATTGAACAAACCTGCAGAGAGACGGAAGACTTCTATACAACCAGAGGAGTCGCCCCTGGTGGTCAGTAGAGGGAATGCAGCTTCATGACATGAAGCGTAGACTTCTATACAACCAGAGGAGTCACCTCTGGTGGTCAGTAGAGAGAATGCAGCTTTCACACATGAAGCATAGACTTCTATACAACCAGAGGAGTCGCCCCTGGTGGTCAGGAGAGGGAATGCAGCTTTCACACATGAAGCATAGACTTCTATACAACCAGAGGAGTCGCCCCTGGTGGTCAGGAGAGGGAATGCAGCCTCATGACATGAAGTGTAGACTTCTATACAACCAAAGGAGTCGCCCCCTGGTGGTCAGTAGAGGTAATGCAGCTTAATGACATGAAGCATAGACTTCTATACAACCAGAGGAGTTGCCCCCTGGTTTAAACATGTAATCAATCTTCATCTTAATCAAGTTTACAATTTCTTTTTATTGCAGTAAAATCTTTTTTTTTTTTTTTTAAGAAACATATAAATTGTGTATTTTCAGACTGCAAACTTTACTTTATTTTCCGGTTCTAAAGGTCTCTTCATCTTTACTTTCTTCTCTCTAGTCTCATGACGCAGCAAAACAACCAACAACAACGCGCTGTTAATCATAGATATCCTACAAAACCATTCTGCATCTTATCCACGTAATCACGAGAGTATACGTCTACAAACGGGGGTCTGAACGCCGGGAGACAATCACATCGTCGCTTATGTAACAGAGATCAATAGTGACGATCACCCTCTGTGATTTAATCAATCCACGTTATCTACCCGCAGCACGCGCCTCTATGTTCACACAAAATAAAGATAAAATGAGATTACGCTGCAGGGTTCTGAGTCAAAGAGAACAACCGTCTACAGTTGAGTGGGTGTTGCTTCAGGGTGGAGATAGAGGATGTGATACCAGCCCCCCCCCCCCCCCCCCCCGGTGCCGAGAAACCAAACACTCACACAAGAACCGACAGAATTATCGTATTTTAATGGAAATTATGGTTCATTTTCGACGTTAGCATGAATAAATCACGCCGAGGTGACACAGTTGCTCAGAGTTGCGTGACACGGTGTTGCTGCTGGTTCCAAATCAGCTCTTAAAAATATGTAAATACTGTGAAACTACGACTCACAAGGGAGAACTACCAACAGATAATCCCACTTTGTAACTGCATTTATTTTCTCCCGTTTGTTCCCCCTGAAGAACCCCCGCGGCGCTCAGACAGAGCCCCATTCACAGGAATGAAGAGCCGCTGGGGGAGTTACCGTTAGCCGGGAGTGCTAATCGGGTGTGGAGCGGAGGACCAGTGAGTTTAAAAGTACTGGATAAACAGTTAAAACAGTCAGTTTAAAGTACTAAAAAAACAGTTAAAACAGTCAGTTTAAAGTACTTAATAAACAATTAAAACAGTCAGTTTAAAGTACTTAATAAACAATTAAAACAGTCAGTTTAAAGTACTTAATAAACAGTTAAAACAGTCAATTTAAAGTACTAAAAAAACAGTTAAATCAGTCAGTTTAAAGTACTTAATAAACAATTAAAACAGTCAGTTTAAAGTACTTAATAAACAGTTAAAACAGTCAATTTAAAGTACTAAAAAAAACAGTTAAATCAGTCAATTTAAAGTACTTAATAAACAATTAAAACAGTCAGTTCAAAGTACTGGATAAATAGTTAAAACAGTCAGTTTAAAGTACTAAAAAAACAGTTAAAACAGTCAGTTGAAAGTACTTAATAAACAATTAAAACAGTCAGTTCAAAGTACTGGATAAACAGTTAAAACAGTCAGTTTAAAGTACTCAAAAAACAGTTAAAACAGTCAGTTTAAAGTACTTAATAAACAATTAAAACAGTCAGTTTAAAGTACTTAATAAACAATTAAAACAGTCAGTTCAAAGTACTGGATAAACAGTTAAAACAGTCAGTTTAAAGTACAAAAAAAACAGTTAAAACAGTCAGTTTAAAGTACTTAATAAACAATTAAAACAGTCAGTTTAAAGTACTTAATAAACAGTTAAAACAGTCAGTTTAAAGTACTTAATAAACAATTAAAACAGTCAGTTTAAAGTACTTAATAAACAGTTAAAACAGTCAGTTTAAAGTACTTAATAAACAATTAAAACAGTCAGTTCAAAGTACTGGATAAACAGTTAAAACAGTCAGTTTAAAGTACTTAATAAACAATTAAAACAGTCAGTTCAAAGTACTTAATAAACAATTAAAACAGTCAGTTCAAAGTACTGGATAAACAGTTAAAACAGTCAGTTTAAAGTACTTAATAAACAATTAAAACAGTCAGTTCAAAGTACTGGATAAACAGTTAAAACAGTCAGTTTAAAGTACTAAAAAAACAGTTAAAACAGTCAGTTTAAAGTACTTAATAAACAATTAAAACAGTCAGTTTAAAGTACTTAATAAACAGTTAAAACAGTCAGTTTAAAGTACTTAATAAACAATTAAAACAGTCAGTTCAAAGTACTGGATAAACAGTTAAAACAGTCAGTTTAAAGTACTAAAAAAACAGTTAAAACAGTCAGTTTAAAGTACATAATAAACAGTTAAAACAGTCAGATTAAAGTACTTAATAAACAGTTAAAACAGTCAGTTTAAAGTCCTAAAAAAACAGTTAAAACAGTCAGTTTAAAGTACTTAATAAACAGTTAAAACAGTCAGTTTAAAGTACTTAATAAACAATTAAAACAGTCAGTTCAAAGTACTGGATAAATAGTTAAAACAGTCAGTTTAAAGTACTAAAAAAACAGTTAAAACAGTCAGTTTAAAGTACTTAATAAAAAATTAAAACAGTCAGTTTAAAGTCCTAAAAAAACAGTTAAAACAGTCAGTTTAAAGTACTTAATAAACAGTTAAAACAGTCAGTTTAAAGTACTTAATAAACAGTTAAAACAGTCAGTTTTAAGTACTGGATAAACAGTCAGTTTTAAGTACTGCATAGAGGTTTAAAACAGTCAGTCTAAAGCGCTGGTATCTGGTGCTTGTCCACCTGTCCTCGGGCCCCGGGCCGAGCCCAGGGGCCAGGTGGGTCTCTTTCCAGTTCAACCTGCCGTCTGAAGACCAGTCTGAGGCCCAGTTCTGAAGGGAGTTAACTCGAGGGGCCCCAGGGCCGTGAAACCCACAGCGTGGTGACTCAGGTGGGAGGGCCCGGGCCCTTGGTTTGAGTTACAGTAATTCAACGTAATCCGACCGCTCTCTGTCTCCGGAGGCCCCGCCCACCAGGAGGCTTCCCGCCCTGTGTGGTGAGTTTACTGATCTGCAGGGATTCCCCCCCGATGGCGATCTGAGGTGTTGTTGCATGGCAGCGACTACGACCCGGATATCTGACTTTCCGTCTGTTTCTTTGCCTTGATTTCACCGCGCAGCATTCATTACTATAAAACAGTTTGTATGGTATTTTATCTTTAACCAATTAATGACCCGAAAAATATTTAAAAGGTTCACAAAACACTTCCAATCCTTCACTTTCGTTTGAAAACCTTTATAAAGGTTAAAAACAGTCAGTTTAAACTACTGGATAAACGTTTAAAACAGTCAGTAAAAACTACTGGATAAACAAATAAAACAGTCAGTTTAAACTACTGGATAAACGTTTAAAACAGTCTGTAAAAACTACTGGATAAACAAATAAAACAGTCAGTTTAAAGTACTATATAAACGTTAAAAACAGTCAGTTCAAGCTACTGGATAAAGGTTAAAAACATTCAGTTTAAACTACTATATAAACGTGAACAACAGTCAGTTCAAGCTTCTGGATAAAGGTTCAAAACAGTCCTCCATGTTCCTAACAACCCAGAAGGACCAGCTCGGTGTCTTCCATGACCTTCTTCTTTACGCGGTCACCTGGCTGTCTGCAGCCAATCAGAGACGAGCTCCAGGATGATCTCCTCTTCAATGAGGCATCGGTGGTAAAAAATAGGAAATAAAGCGTGTTGACAAAAGATGTGAATCCGATGTTCCCTCCGGAGGAGACATGCATTTTGCTCGTGAAGAGAATCCGGTGACCGTTCCCGATTAGCATTACAGCGAGGCAACGACCCCGAGACGCTGAGAGGAGGCGTTCCTTCTCCTTGACGGGTCAGCAGGGTCGGGGGGGGCGAGACGACCCTCGACGTCGACGCGCTCCTCAAACATCTCGACTTTACTCCTCATGTTTGACAGTTTTTTAAAACGATCGTAAAATGCTGAAGTGCGTACGGGCGGGTTGTGCAACAAATGGCCAGTTAGTGAGTTTTGGGGTCACCTGGTACGTCACATGACCCCCCCCGGTCATAAATACCACGGACGCAAAAGGATTTTGTTTATTTTGGATTTGTATGGCTGCACACCGACACGCCTCGGCATAACATCACCGTCACCCACGACGATGTTTAAAAAAACTTTCACCACATAAGACTGAACCTTCCTCCAGAGCTTCCATGAACTTATAACCGAAGCCTTTCTCTCTCTCTCTCTCTCTCTCTCTCTCTCTCTCTCTCACACGAGTTATGTATTCAAACCCCAGGGGGAACAAGTCGGATGCCGTGGGGTGGGGGTAGGGGGGATTTTTCAAGACTCTCCGCATTGGTTTTTCCACTTTCGTTGACAGAGTGGGACCTCCCCTCCGCTCTGTCTCGTTTGCGTGAACTCGGCGACCCCCTCCCCCGATTCCGCGAAGAAGCAGATAATAGTGAACAGCCCGATCAAAGTGCGCGGTCAGCAGCACCCTGACCGCCAACACCTGAGCCTGTGTGTTGTCGGGGTTGTCAGAACCCCTCAACTCTCCTCTACTACACAGGTGCTTCATTTACAAACCCGTCGGGCGGTGTGTAGAAGTATAAACACAACTTCCTGGTGGTGGATGATGTTGCTGCCGGGTCCTACCGAGTTCAGTCATAACAATAGTCTGAATTATGACAATAGATGTGACGTTTGTCTGAATCTATTTTCTAGAAAATGAAAATTAGACATTGAGGCCTTAAAAGGTGCATTCTCTCCACCGACCAGCAGGGTGGTTGCAAAAAGAAGAAGTCTTATGAGATAATGACAACACTTCTCGCTCGATTCATGAATCGTATTGTTTATTTATCTTCCGCATGCCAAATGAGGTAACCTCCGTTCATCGGATGCAAAAAGAAACCAAGATGGCGGCAGCGGAATCACCGAAGTCGAGGCTTCAAAAACGTGGGTCGGGTACCGACGGGTCACGCTGTAATACAGCCATGAACGGCTCAGATTGCTGCAACTTCTGAGTGTTTTTGCTCTCGAAACCGTGATTGTGTGAGTTCCTTTAACTCCGGTTGTGGCCCCGGGGGTTAGAATCCCTCTCGAGGAAAACAGAGGCACGTTTTACTCTGAAGATTCCTTCTTAAGCAGAAGCAGCCGCGCAACGGCGCTCACGGCGACTCTGGTTTCACCTTCAAAGCTGCTGGGAATCGCTGTTGGAACCCAATCCGGCTGAAGGCCTCCCTCCTCCCTCCTACCTCCTCCTTCCTACCGCCTCCCTCCTCCCTCCCGTTTGGAAGGCACCGGTCACGTCACCGCCGTGGGGGGGGAAGCCGACTCCGAGGAGTCTCCTGCGACCTCACGGCTGAGAGGATGCAAACGAGCGAGAGGGACCGTTAGCATGCTAATGGGAACACTTTCACACGCTAGTGGGGTAGTAGGGGGGTTGGGGGGGGGGGGCTATCAGGGTGAAAACCTGCAGCCGCCTCGTCTCGGG
>NC_079405.1:2776258-2791258 GCF_029220125.1 Pseudoliparis swirei
ATTTTTGAAGCTGACGTTGATCTTTTTGTGTTTTCTGTACTTTTGGTTCTGAGTTGTTGATGTTGACTCCGTCACCAGTCTCCTCCTCCGTCAGTCTCCTCCATCACCACCGGTCTCCTCCCTCTGTCATCAGTCTCCTCCGTCAGTCTCCTCCATCACCACCGGTCTCCTCCCTCTGTCATCAGTCTCCTCCATCACCAGTCTCCTCCGTCAGTCTCCTCCATCACCACCGGTCTCCTCCCTCTGTCACCAGTCTCCTCCGTCACCAGTCTCCTCCATCAGTCTCCTCCATCACCAGTCTCCTCCGTCAGTCTCCTCCATCACCACCGGTCTCCTCCCTCTGTCATCAGTCTCCTCCATCAGTCTCCTCCGTCACCAGTCTCCTCCGTCAGTCTCCTCCTCCACCGGTCTCCTCCCTCTGTCACCAGTCTCCTCCATCACCAGTCTCCTCCTCCGTCAGTCTCCTCCCTCTGTCACCAGTCTCCTCCATCACCAGTCTCCTCCTCCGTCAGTCTCCTCCATCACCACCGGTCTCCTCCCTCTGTCACCAGTCTCCTCCATCACCAGTCTCCTCCGTCAGTCTCCTCCATCACCACCGGTCTCCTCCCTCTGTCACCAGTCTCCTCCGTCACCAGTCTCCTCCTCCGTCAGTCTCCTCCATCACCACCGGTCTCCTCCCTCTGTCATCAGTCTCCTCCATCACCAGTCTCCTCCTCTGTCAGTCTCCTCCATCACCACCGGTCTCCTCCCTCTGTCATCAGTCTCCTCCATCACCAGTCTCCTCCTCCGTCAGTCTCCTCCTCCACCGGTCTCCTCCCTCTGTCACCAGTCTCCTCCATCACCAGTCTCCTCCTCCGTCAGTCTCCTCCTCCACCACCGGTCTCCTCCCTCTGTCACCAGTCTCCTCCTCCGTCAGTCTCCTCCTCCACCGCCGGTCTCCTCCCTCTGTCACCAGTCTCCTCCATCACCAGTCTCCTCCGTCAGACTCCTCCTCCACCGGTCTCCTCCCTCTGTCATCAGTCTCCTCCATCACCAGTCTCCTCCTCCGTCAGTCTCCTCCTCCACCACCGGTCTCCTCCCTCTGTCACCAGTCTCCTCCATCACCAGTCTCCTCCGTCAGTCTCCTCCTCCACCGGTCTCCTCCCTCTGTCACCAGTCTCCTCCTCCGTCAGTCTCCTCCTCCACCACCGGTCTCCTCCCTCTGTCACCAGTCTCCTCCGTCAGTCTCCTCCACCGGTCTCCTCCCTCTGTCACCAGTCTCCTCCTCCGTCAGTCTCCTCCTCCTCCACCGGTCTCCTCCCTCTGTCACCAGTCTCCTCCGTCAGTTTCCTCCTCCACCGGTCTCCTCCCTCTGTCACCAGTCTCCTCCGTCAGTTTCCTCCTCCACCGGTCTCCTCCCTCTGTCACCAGTCTCCTCCTCCGTCAGTCTCCTCCATCACCACCGGTCTCCTCCTCCGTCAGTCTCCTCCTGACCGTCTACAGGAGACCTGTGTTCATTGGTTCGTTAGAGCTCTCTCTGTGGAGTGTGAGTGAAAAGGGGGCGTGGCCTCCAGCTGCTGTCAAACAAACCCGAAACCATCAATCAGCCGCCAGCTGAGAGGACGGCTTCACGAGCGAGGAGAAAATATGTGAACACGGAAGTTGTGTGAAGGAAAGAACCGCCTCTGAGATAACACACACACACACACACACACCTTCACACTTTGCCCTGAGAACACGTCTCTCTCCCCCTGGGCGGGGCGGCCGAGGGCGGCATGAGAGAGAGAGATTGGACGGTTTTCTTTATTATTTGACGGTGATTCTCAGAACGTGTTATGAGTTATTAGTTCGATCGCTTTGAGCTATTGATCTTTCCCGTGTTTATGGAACTTCATGACTAAATCTCTATAAGAGGGATGCCTGTAGAACGTTAGCGTTAGCCGCGTTAGCTCCGCCCGCGTCGTCTCACGGGAATTTATACTTGGTTACATTTTGTTATCGGTCATTTTTCAGACTATTTTCAGACTTTGAATGCATTTATTTTTTCTTCAATATAATTTATTTTCATCTTTTTAACCCCGGTAAGTTTTATGGGAATGTAATTCATGTCTGGATTTTTTGAGAAAAATACATCCATATTCATTGTATTTATTAATGTTGAGATTTTCAACCGATTTATAAGAGGGAGTAAACTTTAATTCAACTCTAGTCTGTGTGTGTTTGTACTGCCATCATACTGAGGACCGCCGAGGGGTTTTTACCATTCGAGTGAGGACCGAAATGCAAAGTGAGGCGTGTGTGTACATTCTGTGTGTGTGTGTGTGTACAAATAAACCAGACTTGGCAGCTCTCTTTCATTCTTTAATTACATCAATAGTAAAAAAGTGCTGCTTGGTAAAGAATAACATTTCTTTTCAATCCTCAAATTCTAAAAAGAAAAAAAACTAAATAATTTATGATATAACAAAAATAACAGTTTTCTCTTAAAAAAAAATATCTGTACAATATTTAAAATGAGAAAAATAAAAAATAGACAGGCCGACTGCAGCCAGGTGGAGGTAGGTTTTTCCATATCAAGAACAAAAAATAATAAAAATCACCGCTGCCGTCTCGTTAAAACCTCGGACTCTTTCCGAACCGCGAAACTCCACAAAAATAAAATAAATAAACCCCCCAAAAAAGGAGATAAAAGACGCCGCCGCTCACGAACAGGAAGCGTCCCGAACACGCCACGCTCAAGGCAGAACAGGTTTCACCGTTAAAACACCGAGAGGCGGTGCTCCCGCCGACCGGGCTCGAGCACGCCGTCGGGACAACAGGAAGAACTCGTTAAAAAAAGAAGTAAAACGGGATTCTTTAAGACTTTCCATCTACACCTCATGACAAACAGACTGTGGGAGGAATCGGCAATAATTGATATTTAGAGTAAAATGGCGCAGAGCGTCTCCTGGTGAAGGCGCCCGGCCTCGCGGTGATGGATTCTGTTGATTTAGATGTTAAAGCAACCACACAAAAAAACACGGTTTAAATTGGGCACAAAATGGTGCAGGCGAACAGAACACGGGAATGTCGGCGGCTCAAAATGGCGACGATGTCGTGGAACTGAAAATCATGCGACACATCTGCTGAGGAAGCATAATCAAATCTTTAATCGAGTAACAAAATATTCACGGTCAACGCAACGCGGCGCCAACGGTTTCTTCTTTTTTAGACAATTCCACAAAGACTCCGATTGGAGGAACAGCGACGGTTAACTCCATCAGCTTAAAAAACGGACGACACATCGCAGCACGACCTTCAGAGCGAATATAAAAAAGGCCGGGACACGATCTGGAGTCCAGAAAGAAAACATGTCACAAGAAGTTTCCCCCGCTTCGCTTCGCCGCTCAGTCGGGCCTCAGCTCAGAAAAACACCTGAATTCTCCTTTAATATGGCTACCGGTCGAGTTCCAACAGTCACACACACACACACTCACACTGACACTGACGGCGCTGGAGGTGGACCGGGGGTCCAGAATCAAAGCGGGTCTCGTACGGTACTGTGACCCGGTGACAGAGTGGCCCCCGGGGGTCCGCCTGAGGCCGGACTCATTGAACCAGCAGCCGATCTGGAATTAGAAAAAATTAAAATAATAAAAAAGTGCAGTTGACCAAATAAACCTTGAAGCCACCAATCAGAGCGGAGGGATCATGGTTGCTATGGCTATTAGACATCCTGAAATATACAACATTCAAGTTTTCATTCAACTACAAGAAGCTGATGTGGCTTTCCAGTTATTTGGCCGCTGCCCGATTTGGCATCCCCCTCCCCCAAAAACACCCCAGAATAAAAAAAGGAACAAATAAAGATTCTTTCAGTGTGCCGTTCAGCCAAGAATATATAAAAACAAAACAAATATATAATAATCTACTAGCTCCATCCTCAATTCAACTTTTTTTAAAACACCCTCCTCTCTACAACAGTCAGCAGTCAAGGCATGAGAATGATGAGGCAACGAGTGTGTTGTCGTTTCCACGGCAACAAGACAGTCTCCCAGGTCCAGATCCTCTCGGCACCAGAAAGTTCTTTTGAAATGTCAAAACTCTGTGCGCTCTTCGACACGCCGTCCTTTGTCCTCCGGCCCAACCCTCTTTGTCTAAGGTCCGCCCCCTTACCTTCCCCCCCCCCCCATGTAGTCTTTTAAACCCCGGGCCGCCACTAGCTGCGCAGCTGGTCCAGCCGGGCGCTCAGCTCCTCCTGCCGGGCGTGCAGCCGGTCCCTCTTGGCCTGCAGCCGGTGGCCTTCGTCCTCCAGGTCGTAGATGCAGTCCCTCGCCTTCTTCAGGATGACCACCTTGGACGCCTTGTCGTTGTGCGACAGCTCGGGCACGTTGTCGCGCAGGTGCACGAAGCAGGTCTTCAGCTCGTTGCGCCGCTGCCGCTCCATGACGTTGTGCGTCCGCCGCCGCTCCTCCTCGTCCTCCGTCTCCACAGAGTTGCGAGACGAGCTGCTGCTGTGGTGGTGGTGGTGGTGGGTACTGCGCCCGACGCCGTCGTGGTGGTGCCGCGACGACCTGCTGCGGGAGGAGCGGTGGAAGCGCGACGAGGAGGAAGAGTTCTCGCTCAACCGCGAACGCTTGCTGTACGAGGGCGGCGGCGAGGCGGGGCACGGCGCCGCGTAGTTGTGCTGCAGGTGGATCTCGAAGTAGTGGCGCTGGTGGGCCCGCTGCTCCTCCTCGCGCTTCTGCTGGCGGGCGGAGAGGTCGGACAGCGAGGGCCGGGGGGAGGAGCCTGAGGAGCAGCGCACCACGGTGACCACGTCGATCTCCTCTTCTGTAGAGGAGAAGAAGAAGAAAGGTGAGACCGGAGCAACGACCTCGTGAGACATCTGACATTTCAGAGGGGCCACACACACACACACACACGTAGTAACACAAGTTTTATTGATTTTAAAAAAACTAAAAAATAAGTATTTTCGGTGAAATTGGCCCATAAAGCAATTTTCTGTAGAAGTTTATTGGAAATTCTGAAATAAATACAAATTTGGAAAACATCCATTATATAAAATATAATTTTTTATTAATATTTTCAGATTGAGCAATCCGTAAAAAAATGTTTCAGACAATAATAAAAACGTCAAGAATAATTCCCTTCTTCCTCTGTGGTTTACTGGAGTCGGTGGAGTGACTCATTAGGAGTTAATGGATGAAGCCGCAACAGTGACCACACAACACGAGTCACACACAGACACACACGGTCGATTATCTCTCCTAAAACCACTCATCTACTCATGTCAGTGGAGGGCTGAAGCTCCGCCCCCTCCACTGTAACAACATCCCCAAGTCGTAAAAAAGCTTCAGCTGATGTAAAAAAAAAAAAGAGGCGGATAAGCTCGAGTGCAGAGAACACATCGGGCTCAGCGCCACGAAAAGTAACCGAATTATCAATGGGAGCCGGCGGCGGGCGTGGAGCGTTTACACGGATAGCGGCGCGGCGGCGTAAACCAATAAGAGGCGAAACGCCCTCCGTCGTGAAATAAGACGGACTCACCGGAGTCGCTGGACGAGTAGGTGGACAGCTCGCCGCCGGTGGAGCCGTAGTCCGACGCGGCCTCGCCGGCCTCCTGGGGCGCCATCAGGTTCTGGCAGTCCAGCGTGGAGCCGGCGATCTCCTCGAAGATGCTGGTGTTGATGTCGGACAGCAGCGGGCTGGAGCCCAGCAGGCTGGACACCAGCTTCTCCTCCAGGCTGCGGTCGCCCGCCAGGCACTGCCACAGGCAGTCCTCGTCGGTTGCCGCGGCGGCAGAGTGGAAGAAATCGCAGTTCCAGTTGAGCTGCATGTCGTGGTCCTCCAGCAGGATGTCGGACACGTAGCTCAGCTGGTCCTCCTTGGACAGCGGCTTGCCGCCCGGCCCGGCCTTCATGGGGGGGGACTGGGGCGGCGTGGGCAGCGACTGCAGGTCCTTCACCAGGCTCTGGCAGAACTCGTCGTCGAACAGCAGCGGCTCCGTGTACAGCCAGTCCTGAGACTGGGAGAAGCTCTGCAGCATGTCGGCGGGGAGAGAATCTGGGAGGACCAAAAAGAAAGGGATGCAAAACACACGTAAAAAAAAAAATTATAAATCGGACCGGCGACGTTTCAAAGGTTTAAAGTTTAAATCCCGGCGGCGCCACGGAGACACGCGTCAGAGCGAAAGTGTAAACCGGTTCCTCCAGACCGACTCCACAGCAGGGAGTTAAAAAAAGAAAAAAGTGTTATCTGTGTTTACATCACTCTGGCCCCGCCCACTGCCCCCCAGAGGCAGTAAATCACCTCCCTGTGACGTCACAGGAACAGCTGGGAGAGACGGGGCAGAAACTTTACACCTCTTTTCCACAATTTACACACCCCCCCCCTTCTCTCAACACCTGTAAATGGAGCACGGCTGCCTGCTGACATGGAAAACAAAAGCTCTTGAGATAAAGAATGAGTGGCTTTTACCCCTCCCCCCCTCTTCTGGTTACTCAACACTTAAAAGCCCTCTGCTACTGCTTCACATGCATGCCCCCCCCCAGCAGGACCTCAAGCCTCACAACTTCTCAAATACTTCAGAAAAAAACTAATTTGCACAAAACCAGATCGGTTAAAGACCACCCCCCCCCCCCCACAGGAGGTGTGAAAAGACCACAAAACGAGGAAAGCATGCTGATTTACTCCTGTCTTCAAAAGACCCTGAATGCATCATAATTAAATTAAATACCTTAAAGCCACTCAAAATGAATAAAGCCTCCATAAATAAGTCTTTAAAATTATTATTTTTAAGTCCGCAGTCATTAGAAGGGGGGGGGGGATTCCTGCGCTCCGCCTATGGAGACCTATGGCATGCGCATGTATAGCGGCGCTGTGCGCGAGAACAAAGCGGCAGTGTGCGCGCGGCACAGGCGGCAGGGGGGGGGGGGGCTTTTTATTTTTTTATTTTAAAAAAAGGACTTCCTTTCTTTAAAACCACCACGGCCTCGGAACCGGAGCCCGAAACTTTAAATACAGAGCAAAACTGTAATTAATAGCGTTTACGGTGACACCCACCTTCCCGCACATGCGCACTTTAAAATAAAAATCACACTAAACTACTTATAATGCATTTTATTCACAAGACATGCCAGCGACTTAAGACTATATTTGGTTTTTTTTTTAAGTGAGGAATGTTAAAAAAATATAAGCACTTAAATTCTCAATGGGGATTTTTTTTTCTTTTCACGCAGATCTGCGCACGCTGCTGCACCAGACTGCGCATATTTAAACCGCAACGTGCATAAAACTACGAGTCTACACTAGTTTGCCGGCTCCAGGTTGAGAGACACGGACCAGTACGTTGAAATAAATATAATAAATAAAATATAAAATATAAGAAAGCACAAAAAATGTTACATTCCTGTAGGTGAACTCGCAGTGCGGGTCATTTAAACCACGACGTGGCTCCCCACGTGAAACCAGCCAGGCATTTATTTAAACAATTTTAACAACTAACAACACACACGCATTATAACACTCTAACAAACACACAAAGAGCAAGATTCTTCATAAGAAGCAGCCGCACGGAGACTTTCTTTTTTTTAAACGCCACATGTGTAAAAAAAAAAAAACGAGTCTTACCTTCTAATGAAGAGTGGGTGTAAAAAAAATGGCGGAAACTTAATAATATCCGAATTAAAGTCCACGGAGAGAGCGACGGAGCGCGAGCGGAGGCTTTATGAGCGCGAGGCGTGTTTTCTGCGTGTGAAATTAAAGTTGCAGCCGGGCAGCATGGTGTTTATATCCCGTCAGCGCGGCTCCTCCGCCGGGCAGACTGAGTGGGTGTGGCCGACCGGGGGTCGCTGGGTTTATACTCGCGCTGCACCGCGCGAGCCGGTGGCTGTGTCCTTCCGCCACAAGAAAATCGCGCCAAAACGTCGAAACGGGTAAAAATGGTCTGACGGCGCTCGGGGTCGTGGCTAATAAATCCGTCGCCGGTTCCCGTTTCGTTCGAGTCGTGGCGGATAAACCGGGGGGGACGGCGCGTGCGGTTATTTTCGCGTGGAAGCCGGGGGACTATGTTTTTTTCGTTGTTGAACCGCGCAGCGGGGCGGAGGGATACGCTGAGCAATGGGGCTTGGGATTCCAGGAAAATGGTGGCGGGTAAAAAATTAAAAAAAAGTTACGACAGAAACACACGTGGATTGCGAGGAGGACCGGGGTGTCTCGCTGCCTGTCTGTCTGCCTGTCTGTCTCCCTCCGCGGGGCGATTTTTAACACACACAAACAATGTTATTTGCGAGCCGCGTCACAATAAATGTGTTGTAGGCGGATCAATTATTAACTTTAATTCGTCATGGGTGTGGTGCATTCATGTACGTTGGGAGTTACAGGAATATTTAGCTTTCTCCCCCCCCCCCCCTTTACGTTTCTAGTGGTGGTGACTTTAGCTGGCAGTGAGACAGGCAGAGAGACAGGCTGCATGCTTTTAAAGCCACGTTGTCTTCCAATTCCGACTCTTGCAGGTCCGTTTCACCATCCACGGTCCACTCCTCCTCCTCCTCCTCCTCCTCCTCCTCCTCCTCCTCCTCCTCCTCCTCCCACTAGCCCGTTACTACTACTACAACCGCAAACTATCTCAAACTGTCATCCCCTCCACAGTGTAATGCACACAGAGGCTCTCATGGCATTTAACTCCACTTACTGCTTATACGAGCTCCTCTACAGGCGGCTCGCGCTCGCGCTGTTAATGTACCGTGTGAATAATTAAAATGTTCTTTTGTATTATTTATTTTTCTACAATATTTTACATCGTGTGCACTTTTTAGTTTTTTAATAAAACTGCAGAATAAATGCAGAAATAAATAATAAATAAATGAGATGCGATGCAAAAAATAAATAAATCAATACAAATCAATTTGATAGTAAGTTGTTACATTTTAAAAAAGCCCTGTGCGCGTGGGGATGAATGAACTCCAATCATCCGCGCGCTCACACGGATACCGCAAAAAGTGTGCACGCGGTCTCGTGCGTGTGTGTGTGTGTGTGTGTGTGTGTGTGTGTGTGCAGCAGCTGATGCTGTAGGCGGATCACATGCAGCAGAACAGAACACGCTGCACACAAAGAGAGGAGATGTGAATAACTGGGTTAATGTGCCACCTACTGGCTCTCTGCCTGCCTGCCTGGCTGTCTGTCTGTCTGCCTCTCAGCCTGTCTGCCTGGCTGACTGACTGCCTGGCTGCTCCGCATGCTAATGAGCCCGATGGCCGCTGAGTGACTCACTTGATGACTGTATATAGCTCACAAATAGCCCACACAAACACATCGTACCGCTCTGCATGAATGTTAATAAAGAAGTGATGATGATGATGATGATGAGCATCCATCTTCATCCTTCTTCACACATCTGGCCATCACCATACACAAGGTTTATTTTTTATTGATGTGCCTTTCCAGAATTGTCATTTTACACATAACAACTCATCTGTGTGTGTTTTTTATTTCTTGCCGTGTGATGTGACAGAAACTTATTATATTGTTTTTAATATGTAAATAAAAGTAAAATAAAAAAATCACTAGATGTAAACTATCACAACAATGTGAGAGTTATGTAACGTCTCTCCGATAGTGATGCAGGAACTACTTCTTCCTGCAGTGTCTCTTCCCATTTCTCACTTCGTATAGGTCCTCGATTCCTCTCCTCACCTCCTCTCCTTGCGTCTTTAGTCCCTCCCCCCTGAGGCGAGGGCAGAGGAGTCTAGACTGCAGACGCTGAACAAAATGAGACATATATATATTTTATATATTTCATTATATATATCGACATATATATATATATTATATATAGAGATACTGTACATATATATATATATTATATATAGAGATACATATATATATACATATATATATATACATATATATTAAATAATATATACATATATATATATATTTTAATATATACATTTGTATATATAAATAAATATATATATGAAATAATATATATTTATATATATTTTTATATAGATTTGTATATATATACAATATATATGTATATATATATTTTAAAAAATGTGAAGATATGGCCTAGAAGGATGTCTCAAAATAAAATAAATATAAATATATAAATTATATTGAAAATGAGACGTCGCCCAAGAAGAGATCGATTCTGAGGTCACAGGAAGGAGGACAGAGGACGCGAGGAGACACGGAGACACGAAGAGCGGCAATGCTAACAATTTTAACTATCTTAATAAACCTATAACTAAGTATTAAACGATAATTTCTCTAACCTATAACTAAGTATTAAACCATCTTTCCTTGAATCTAAGTTGTTCCCGTGAACTTTATTTTGAAAAGTCTGTCTGACTGTATCTAGAGGAACTGATCTGACCTCCTGAGTGACGATCGGTGCTCTCATTATAAAATGCGCCTCTTGAACTAATTTAAAGTGGACTGAGGGGTGTGAGTCCTCCTCGCCGCCTCATGACGACGAGCTGATAACCTCCTCCCGCTGAACAATGGCCACTGTCATGAAGAGCGGGTCGTTAGGAGTGTGACGTCACACCCGGGACGCATCGCCCGGCTAGTTTCTGTCAAACCGTCACATCGCCGCACCGCCGGGACGAAAGGTCAACCTGCCGCCGACCGACCGACTGGTTTGACCGGCCCAGTGAACTCCATGCAATAAGCCGGCTAATAGGACGAACACACACACACACACACACACTCACACACACACACACACATACACACACACACTCACACACACACACACACTCACACACACACACACACACACTCACACACACACACACAGGCAGCAGCCTGTCTGTCTGTCTGCCTGTCTGTCTGTCTGCCTGCTTTAATTAGACAACAGCAGCTACCGAGGAATAAGCACACACACACACACACACACACACAGTTACACGCACATCCCTAGAGCGAGTGGTTCTCAAACTCTGGTTGGAGGGCTGGTTTCCGGTCCACTGGCAGCCGATGGAGGGACTTTAACACGTTTGTCTTCTTTCTATTTAAAGACATGTTTATGTTGACCGCCGTGTCGGCGTTTGTTGGTGAGGCCTGAGTTCCAGGGAGGGAGACCCTGAACGTGGAGCGCCTCATGCCTCCGGATGTGCGCTCATCTGGAGGCCGCGGCTCGTTCCCGTGTGAAACCACATTGTCGACTTATCTGTTGCGTAACCCCCGCAGTCGTCGCTGCTCTTCGCTGGTTGTGTGAAATCACAACAATAATCTTTTTCCAAAACATCCCAAAGGCTTCCTTGTCAGGTCTCAGTTGAAATGGACAAACGGAGATTGAGAGATTAAATGTGAGGCTCCTAGATCTCGTCACCGGCATCCAGAATAACTGTCGGCTCTGATGAACCCAAACGTACGTTCAGGAATACGTTTTCACATCAGCTTCATCTCACGTCGGCACAAAGTCACGATGGGAAAGGATTGAGATCAAGGTTTCAACTTTTTAATTTACCAACCTTAACAAAGTGACGATCCTAAATCCTTAATAACAATAATAATAACAATCCCCATCGCAAACATTCTTACTTAATGTTACAGACAAGAAAACAAAACTAGGTAGTGCAAAAAGAACAAGGTAGTGCAAGAATGTAGCGTAACAATGTATCTTAACAATGTAGCGTAACAATGTAGCGGAACAATGTAGCGGAAAAATGTAGCGGAAAAATGTAGCGTAACAATGTAGCTTAACAATGTAGCGTACCAATGTAGCTCAACAATGTAGCTTAACAATGTAGCGTAACAATGTAGCGCAACAATGTAGCTTAACAATGTAGCGCAACAATGTAGTTTAACAATGTAGCTTAACAATGTAGCGTAACAATGTAGCGTAACAATGTAGTGTAACAATGTAGCGTAACAATGTAGCGCAACAATGTAGCTTAACAATGTAGCTTAACAATGTAGCATAACAATGTAGCGCAACAATGTAGCGTAACAATGAAGCGGAACAAAGTAGCGGAACAAAGTAGCGGAACAATGTAGCGGAACAATGTAGCGGAACAAAGTATCGGAACAAAGTAGCGGAACAATGTAGCGGAACAATGTAGCGGAACAAAGTATCGGAACAAAGTAGCGGAACAAAGTAGCGGAACAAAGTAGCGTAACAATGTAGCGGAACAATGTAGCAGAAAAAAGTAGCGGAACAATGTAGCGGAACAATGTAGTGGAACAATGTAGCGGAACAATGTAGCGGAACAAAGTAGCGGAACAAAGTAGCGGAACAAAGTAGCGTAACAATGTAACGGAACAAAGTAGCGGAACAAAGTAGCGGAACAATGTAGCGGAACAATGTAGCGGAACAAAGTATCGGAACAAAGTAGCGGAACAAAGTAGCGGAACAAAGTAGCGGAACAAAGTAGCGTAACAATGTAGCGGAACAATGTAGCAGAAAAAAGTAGCGGAACAATGTAGCGGAACAATGTAGTGGAACAATGTAGCGGAACAATGTAGCGGAACAAAGTAGCGGAACAAAGTAGCGGAACAAAGTAGCGTAACAATGTAACGGAACAAAGTAGCGGAACAATGTAGTGGAACAATGTAACGGAACAAAGTAGCGGAACAAAGTAGCGGAACAAAGTAGCGCAACAATGTAGCACAACAATGTAGCACAACAATGTAGCGTAACAATGTAGCATAACAATGTAGCGCAACAATGTAGCGTA
The DNA here is from genome assembly GCF_029220125.1 of Pseudoliparis swirei. NCBI lineage: Eukaryota > Metazoa > Chordata > Actinopteri > Perciformes > Liparidae > Pseudoliparis > Pseudoliparis swirei. The sequence continues at coordinate 2,788,906 of NC_079405.1, forward strand.
ACAATGTAGCGCAACAATGTAGCGTAACAATGTAGCGTAACAATGTAGCGCAACAATGTAGCGGAACAAAGTATCGGAACAAAGTAGCGGAACAATGTAGCGGAACAATGTAGCGGAACAAAGTATCGGAACAAAGTAGCGGAACAAAGTAGCGGAACAAAGTAGCGTAACAATGTATCTTAACAATGTAGCGTAACAATGTAGCGGAACAATGTAGCGGAAAAATGTAGCGGAAAAATGTAGCGTAACAATGTAGCTTAACAATGTAGCATACCAATGTAGCGTAACAATGTAGCGAACAATGTAGCAACAATGTAGCTCAACAATGTAGTGTAACAATGTAGCGCAACAATGTAGCGTAACAATGAAGCGGAACAAAGTAGCGGAACAAAGTAGCGGAACAATGTAGCGGAACAATGTAGCGGAACAAAGTATCGGAACAAAGTAGCGGAACAATGTAGCGGAACGATGTAGCGGAACAAAGTATCGGAACAAAGTAGCGGAACAAAGTAGCGGAACAAAGTAGCGGAACAATGTAGCGGAACAATGTAGCAGAAAAATGTAGCGGAACAATGTAGCGGAACAATGTAGTGGAACAATGTAGCGGAACAATGTAGCGGAACAAAGTAGCGGAACAAAGTAGCGTAACAATGTAACGGAACAAAGTAGCGGAACAATGTAGTGGAACAATGTAACGGAACAAAGTAGCGGAACAAAGTAGCGGAACAAAGTAGCGCAACAATGTAGCACAACAATGTAGCGTAACAATGTAGCATAACAATGTAGCGCAACAATGTAGCGTAACAATGTAGCGTAACAATGTAGCGCAACAATGTAGCGTAACAATGTAGCGTAACAATGTAGCGCAACAATGTAGCACAACAATGTAGCACAACAATGTAGCGTAACAATGTAGCATAACAATGTAGCGTAACAATGTAGCGCAACAATGTAGCGCAACAATGTAGCGTAACAATGTAGCGGAACAATGTAGCGGAACAATGTAGCGGAACAATGTAGCGGAACAAAGTAGCGGAACAATGTAGCGGAACAAAGTAGCGGATCAAGGCCTAACAACGTTGATTGTCTTTAAAAGGGTTTTCAGGGTGTTCTTTGTTTAAAGCCTGATATTAAAATAATGAACTCAAAATTATAAATCACATATGAATGTTTTTTTCCAGAATTTTAAGAAGTCAGACGGTTAATTTATTGTCACAGAATGAGTATCGACTTTGTCCAATGATTCTCTTTGTAAAGGAATTCAAGAAAAGAAGAAAGAGAGCATCATCAGTTCCCAAACATGTCTGTATTGAACTGGAACACGCCACGGTAACGTTCCCCTTCGGTTCTTTCATCACACGACTCAAACGTCGGGACCATTTCCTGTCGCGGCGGCGGGGGTTAGCATCCACGCGTCATTTGCATCACTTTACATCCGTCGCTATGAACGTCGGAGCGGTTCCCAGCGGGACCATCGACTCGTCATTTCCATTTGTTTCCAAATGTAAACACAGCGGCTCATGAACGCACCGCGGGGGGCTGACGAGCCGTTAGAGACGCTTCACAAGTCGGATCCATCGGGTCCTTCGAGGAGGAGAAACTCCGCGGCTTGAAGGATGATGTTCTACCGGCTGCATTTTTTTCCGGGGCCTTGAGCAGAATGTTCCCGACCTCATCTTCCTATTTTAGGGGCATTTTTCCTTCTTTGAACATTTTGTATTTATAAAGATGAATTGGCCGTATGTGGAACCCACAAAAAGACATAACTCATATTAAAGGACTGCTGTTATTGCTTTGCTCAAACAATCCAAGTCCTTAAAACACTTCAAGTTGGATATCCTGTAAACTGTTTGATTCGGCAGCCAACATATTGACTCCCGTGTAGAATTCAATGACCTCTTGTTTCTGAAGCATTTAAAAGAAATTTGGCCACTTTGCTTAATCCTTAGACGTGCAAATAGAGCTTTGCTAGCGGCGAGCCGAGTGTGAAGCGACCCTCAGGGTGCAAATGAGAGCGAGAGGAACCGACGCCCGCTGGGGGCGGCTTGAATTTAGTAAGAAAGGACGGCACTCAAAGTGAGGAGCACACGATGCAGTCGAATGTGTAGGGCTTATTGGATTGCTTCACTTATGTCTCCTGACAACCAGGGGGCGACTCCTCTGGTTGTATAGATGTCTATGCTTCATGTGTTAAAGCTGCATCCTCTCTCCTGACCACCAGGGGGCGACTCCTCTGGTTGTATAGAAGTCTATGCTTCATGTGTTAAAGCTGCATTCTCTCTCCTGACCACCAAGGGGCGACTCCTCTGGTTGTATAGAAGTATATGCTTCATGTGTTAAAGCTGCATTCTCT
>NC_079405.1:2801258-2813758 GCF_029220125.1 Pseudoliparis swirei
AACGTGCACGAGGCACAACAGACCTCGCTGAACAGATACGGTGTGTGGAGCGGACCTTCCCGGACTCTTTAGTTATTGTACTGGGGATTTTAACAAAGGAAACCTCAGCCACGAACTCCCTAAATATAGACAGTTAATTAAATGCCCTACCAGAGAGAAGAGCATTCTCGACCACTGCTACACAACAATCAGCAGGGGCTCATCACGCCCCTCGAGCTGCACTGGGAAACTCTGACCACGCCATGGTTCATCTGATTCCCTCACAGGCAGAGACTAAAGCTCTGCAAACCTGTGGTGAGGAAGTTCAAGAAGTGGACCAGTGAGGCTCTGGAGGACCCACGGGCGTGCTTGGACTGTACTGACTGGGATGTCTTCAGGACTGCTACCAACAGCCTGGATGAGTACACAGAGGCTGTAACTTCCTACATCAGCTTCTGTGAGGACAGCTGTATTCCATCCAGCTCCAGGGTGAGTTATAACAACGACAAACCCTGGTTCACAGCGGAGCTCAGGAAGCTAAGACTGCAGAAGGACCAGGCATTCAGGAGTGGGGACAAGGACCTGTACACAGAGTCAAAATACAGGTTTAGCAAGGCCGTGAGAGATGCTAAACGACTGTACTCTGAGAAACTGCAACAGCAGCTCTCAGCAAACGACTCTGCTTCTGTCTGGAGAGGGCTCAGGCAGATCACCAACTACAAGCCCAAATCACCCCACTCCATGAACAATGTGCTTCTGGCAGAGACGAGCTCAATGAGTTCTACTGCCGCTTTGAAAGACAATGGAGCAGTCCTGAGACAATCCCCACCCCCACAGCCCCATCAACAAGCCACAGACCATCAGCCCACCCTCCCCAGCCCATCAGGGGCTCACACCTCTGGAGCACCTCCATCTCCTCAGCGACGACCTCGCCATCCTGGAGAGAGACGCCAACAGGCTGTTTAAAAGCAGAACCCCAAGAAGCAGCGGCCCGACTCCGCCTCCCTCCACCCTGAAGCACTGTGCTGACCAGCTGTCTCCGTGTTCACCGACATCTTCAACACCTCCTGGAGACATGCCACGTTCCAGCCTGCTTCAAGGCCTCCACCATCATCCCCGCCCCAAAAACCCAAGATCACAGGACTCAATGACTACAGGCCCGTCAGCCTGACCTCTGTGGTCATGAAGTCCTTGAACGCTTGGTCCTGTCACACCTCAAGACCATCACCGACCCACTCCTGACCCTGCAGTTCGCCCACAGAGCCAACAGGTCTGTAGACTATGCAGTCAACATGGCCCTTCACTACATCTCCAGCATCTGACTCCCAGGAACCTACGCCAGGATCCTGTTTGTGGACTTCAGCTCTGCTTTCAATACAATCATCCCGTCCCTGCTGCAGGACAAGCTCTCCCAGCTGCATCGCGCCCGACTCACCTGCAGGTGGATCACAGACTTCCTGACCGACAGGAAGCAGCACGTGAGGCTGGGGAAACACGCCTCAGGCTCCCGGACCACCAGCACAGGTTCCCCCAAGGCTGTGTTCTTCCTCTGCTGTTCTCCTGTACACCAACAGCTGCACCTCCAGTCACCAGTCCGCCAAGCTCCTAAAGTTCATGGATGACACCACCCTCATTGGGCCCATCTCTGGTGGGGACGAGACCGCCACAGGTGGGAGACTGACCACCTGGTGACCTGGTGCAGCCAGAACAACCTGGAGCTCAACGCCTAAAGACAGTGGAGATGGTTGTGATTTCAGGAGGAATGCAGCCCCACCCGCCTCTCTCATCCTGTGTGACTCTCACGACGCTGTGGAGTCCGGCCCGCTCTGGGCTCCATCATCACCCAGGACCTCAAGTGGAGCTGAACATCGGCTCCATCACCAAGAAGGCCCAGCAGAGGATGTTCTTCCTGAGGCAGCTGAGGAAATTCAACCTGCCAGGGAGAATGATGGCACAGTTCCACACGGCCATCGCTGAGTCCATCATCTGCTCCTCCATCACCACTGCCTGGCACCCTGCAGCCACAGCCAAAGACAAGCGCAGGCTGCAGAGCATCATCCTGGCCGAGAGGGTTATCGGCTGCAATCTGCCTCCCTCCAGGTCCTGTTCACTTCCAGGTCACTGAAGCGGGCCAGAAAGATTGTCGCTGACCCCTCCCACCCTGGGCACTCCTCACCGAGTCCCTCCGCTGACCCCTCCCACCCCTGGATACTCCCTTGTTCGAGTCCTCGGGGAGGAGGTTATGTCCATCAGGACAAAAGACCACCACCACACCAAAAGTTTTTTTCCCGTCGGCAGTCGGGCTCATCAATGGAACCTTGACTGACTGACTGTCACCCCCAGGACTACCACCTCTTCCACCCTTCCTCTCTCTCCTCCTCTTCCCCGCCCTTCCTTCCCTCCCACCTCCTCCTCCCTCCTCTTCTTCCCTCCTCCACACGCTACTTTAACATGCACTTAAATTTAGGGCCTCCACACACATGCCACTTTATTTGCATGCACTTTAACTTAAACACGCCACAACAGAATATACACTTTTTAACTAAACACACATCACTTAAAGGTCACACCCAAACACTTTTCACATTACTTGTTGTCTTTCTGTCGGTTGATTGTTGTTTGTTTGTCATGTCCAATGTTGCACCTTCCACCAAAAAAAAATTCCTCATTTGTGTAAACATTCCTGGCAATAAAACTGTTTCTGATTCTGATTCTGATTCTGACTGTGTCTACCAACGGTCATGACTGTGTACCAACGGTCATGACTGTCTACCAACGGTCATGACTTTACCAACGGTCATGACCGTCTACCAACGGTCATGACTGTTCACCAACGGCCGCGCGACTGTGTTCATCAACGGGTCATGATCAGTTCACCAACGGTCATGACTGCGTTCACAACGGTCATGACTGTTTACCAACGGTCATGACTGTGTACCAACGGTCATGACTGTGTTCACCAACGGGTCGCGTGACTGTGTCTACCAACGGCCGACTGTTCATCAACGGTCATGACTGTTCACCAACGGTCATGACTGTTTACCAACGGTCATGACTGTGTACCAACGGTCATGATCAAATACCAACGGTCATGACTGTTCAACGGTCGCACCAGTGGTCCCCAACCACGGCCCGGGCCGGATTCGCCCGCCCCATTTGACCGCCCCTGTGTCACCAGACGCTGCCCGATTTATAATTTTTTCACCTGGGTCTGGCTGTCATGAGATTGCAGTGATTAAGACGCTGAGAAATGAGTGAGTGGTGCTCTTCGCACAGAACATCTTATGGACGGTTTCGCCTCGCCAATCAGCTCAGATGTCCACAGCCGCTTAGAAATTAGGTTAGCTTGAATGTGTTCACACCGACGAGTAAAGTCTCGGACGTCACGAAAAAAGTGTGTTCAGACCAGACGTCGCGACCGTGCAGAGTACTTCCACCTTTTTTAGTGGACTGAGCTGCTCTCCCACCGCGCCTTTCTCGCTCCTCTCTTCTTCTTCTCTTGATACGTTGTCTCGACTTCTTCCACCACGGCGGCAGATCTCCTCTGCCATGAACATGCGCCGTGTTATAATCACTGGTTTTCAAACCCACTGGCTTCCCTACGCCGCGTTGTGTTTCAACATCTGCAGCGGGGCTGTCTCGCCCACCAGATACGCCACACATTCACAAACATATTGCTGGAGATCTTCAAGCCACCTTTCATATCCATTTCCCGGCGAATACGATTGGTATAAGGAGTGCGCATCACAGCCACGCATGAAGAAATACATTGAAAAAATAAAAGATCGCTTGACCTGGTTTCGAACTCTTCACGCGAAAGGAGTCTGCACTCAAAGACGCTAAGAGTCTGTGCGCCCACCAGATAGTTTCAAGTCAAGTAATTTATATATTGATCCATTAAGTCACATTATGTATTCATGGGAACAGTTTGGTCGGCGATCTGAACAACTGTCACCTTGGAGCCGGATATTTCCACTTTGAACATGTTTAGCGCGTTTGTTCGCAACGCAACCACACAATGACCGCACATAGTGAGCACAGGGTGAGCACATCCCCCGGCTGGCCCTCCAGCAGGCAAGGGCAAACGCTATGTGGCCCTCTTAGAAAAAGTCTGGGACCACTGGCGACTGTGTTCATTTAACGGGTCATGACTGCTTCTACCAACGGGTCATGACTGTGTCTACCAACGGTCATGACTGTCTACCAACGGTCATGACTGTGTCTACCAACGGTCATGACTGTCTACCAACGGTCATGACTGTCTACCAACGGTCATGACTGTGTCTACCAACGGTCCTGACTGTCTACCAACGGTCATGACTGTGTCTACCAACGGTCATGACTGTCTACCAACGGTCATGACTGTCTACCAACGGTCATGACTGTCTACCAACGGTCCTGACTGTCTACCAACGGTCCTGACTGTCTACCAACAGTCATGACTGTGTCTACCAACGGTCATGACTGTCTACCAACGGTCATGACTGTCTACCAACGGTCATGACTGTGTCTACCAACGGTCCTGACTGTCTACCAACAGTCATGACACTCTACCAACGGTCCTGACTGTCTACCAACGGTCATGACTGTCTACCAACGGTCATGACTGTCTACCAACGGTCATGACTGTGTCTACCAACGGTCATGACTGTGTCTACCAACAGTCATGACTGTCTACCAACGGTCATGACTGTGTCTACCAACGGTCATGACTGTCTACCAACGGTCATGACTGTCTACCAACGGTCATGACTGTCTACCAACGGTCCTGACTGTCTACCAACGGTCATGACTGTCTACCAACGGTCATGACTCTGTCTACCAACGGTCATGACTGTCTACCAACGGTCATGACTGTCTACCAACGGTCATGACTGTCTACCAACGGTCATGACTCTGTCTACCAACGGTCATGACTGTCTACCAACGGTCATGACTGTGTCTACCAACGGTCATGACTGTCTACCAACGGTCATGACTGTTTACCAACGGTCATGACTGTCTACCAACGGTCATGACTGTCTACCAACGGTCATGACTGTTTACCAACGGTCATGACTGTCTACCAACGGTCATGACTGTCTACCAATGGTCATGACTGTTTACCAACGGTCATGACTGTCTACCAACGGTCATGACTGTCTACCAACGGTCATGACTGTGTTTACCAACGGTCATGACTCTCTACCAACGGTCATGACTGTCTACCAACGGTCATGACTGTTTACCAACGGTCCTGACTGTGTTTACCAACGGTCATGACTGTCTACCAACGGTCATGACTGTCTACCAATGGTCATGACTGTTTACCAACGGTCATGACTGTCTACCAACGGTCCTGACTGTGTTTACCAACGGTCATGACTGTCTACCAACGGTCATGACTGTTTACCAATGGTCATGACTGTTTACCAACGGTCATGACTGTCTACCAACGGTCCTGACTGTGTTTACCAACGGTCATGACTGTCTACCAACGGTCATGACTGTTTACCAACGGTCATGACTGTGTACCAACGGTCATGACTGTCTACCAACGGTCATGACTGTTTACCAACGGTCCTGACTGTGTTTACCAACGGTCATGACTGTCTACCAACGGTCATGACTGTCTACCAATGGCCATGACTGTTTACCAACGGTCATGACTTTCTACCAACGGTCCTGACTGTGTTTACCAACGGTCATGACTGTCTACCAACGGTCATGACTGTCTACCAACGGTCATGACTGTGTCTACCAACGGTCATGACTGTCTACCAACGGTCATGACTGTTTACCAACGGTCATGACTGTGTACCAACGGTCATGACTGTCTACCAACGGTCATGACTGTCTACCAACGGTCATGACTGTTTACCAACGGTCATGACTGTCTACCAACGGTCATGACTGTTTACCAACGGTCATGACTGTTTACCAATGGTCATGACTGTCTACCAACGGTCCTGACTGTCTACCAACGGTCATGACTGTCTACCAACGGTCATGACTGTGTCTACCAACGGTCATGACTCTGTCTACCAACAGTCATGACTGTCTACCAACGGTCATGACTGTGTCTACCAACGGTCATGACTGTCTACCAACGGTCATGACTGTGTCTACCAATGGTCCTGACTGTGTCTACCAACGGTCATGACTGTTTACCAACGGTCATGACTGTGTCTACCAACGGTCATGACTGTCTACCAACGGTCATGACTGTGTCTACCAACGGTCCTGACTCTGTCTACCAACGGTCATGACTGTCTACCAACGGTCATGACTGTTTACCAACGGTCATGACTGTTTACCAATGGTCATGACTGTGTCTACCAACGGTCCTGACTCTGTCTACCAACGGTCATGACTGTCTACCAACGGTCATGACTGTGTCTACCAACGGTCCTGACTGTGTCTACCAACGGTCATGACTGTGTCTACCAGCGGTCATGACTGTCTACCATGACGGTCATGACTGTTTACCAACGGTCATGACTGTCTACCAACGGTCATGACTGTGTCTACCAACGGTCATGACTGTGTCTACCAACGGTCCTGACTCTGTCTACCAACGGTCATGACTGTCTACCAACGGTCATGACTGTCTACCAACGGTCATGACTGTTTACCAACGGTCATGACTGTGTCTACCAACGGTCCTGACTGTGTCTACCAACGGTCATGACTGTGTCTACCAACGGTCATGACTGTCTACCAACGGTCATGACTGTCTACCAACGGTCATGACTGTGTCTACCAACGGTCATGACTGTGTCTACCAACGGTCATGACTGTCTACCAACGGTCATGACTGTGTCTACCAACGGTCATGACTGTCTACCAACGGTCATGAGTGTCTACCAACGGTCCTGACTGTGTCTACCAACGGTCATGACTGTTTACCAACGGTCATGACTGTGTCTACCAATGGTCATGACTGTCTACCAACGGTCATGACTGTCTACCAACGGTCATGACTGTCTACCAACGGTCATGACTGTTTACCAACGGTCCTGACTGTGTTTACCAACGGTCATGACTGTCTACCAACGGTCATGACTGTCTACCAATGGTCATGACTGTTTACCAACGGTCATGACTTTCTACCAACGGTCCTGACTGTGTTTACCAACGGTCATGACTGTCTACCAACGGTCATGACTGTCTACCAACGGTCATGACTGTGTCTACCAACGGTCATGACTGTCTACCAACGGTCATGACTGTTTACCAACGGTCATGACTGTGTACCAACGGTCATGACTGTCTACCAACGGTCATGACTGTCTACCAACGGTCATGACTGTTTACCAACGGTCATGACTGTCTACCAACGGTCATGACTGTTTACCAACGGTCATGACTGTTTACCAATGGTCATGACTGTCTACCAACGGTCCTGACTGTCTACCAACGGTCATGACTGTCTACCAACGGTCATGACTGTGTCTACCAACGGTCATGACTCTGTCTACCAACAGTCATGACTGTCTACCAACGGTCATGACTGTGTCTACCAACGGTCATGACTGTCTACCAACGGTCATGACTGTCTACCAACGGTCATGACTGTGTCTACCAACGGTCCTGACTGTGTCTACCAACGGTCATGACTGTTTACCAACGGTCATGACTGTGTCTACCAACGGTCATGACTGTCTACCAACGGTCATGACTGTCTACCAACGGTCATGACTGTGTCTACCAACGGTCCTGACTCTGTCTACCAACGGTCATGACTGTCTACCAACGGTCATGACTGTTTACCAACGGTCATGACTGTTTACCAATGGTCATGACTGTGTCTACCAACGGTCCTGACTCTGTCTACCAACGGTCATGACTGTCTACCAACGGTCATGACTGTGTCTACCAACGGTCCTGACTGTGTCTACCAACGGTCATGACTGTGTCTACCAACGGTCATGACTGTCTACCAACGGTCATGACTGTCTACCAACGGTCATGACTGTTTACCAACGGTCATGACTGTCTACCAACGGTCATGACTGTGTCTACCAACGGTCATGACTGTGTCTACCAACGGTCCTGACTCTGTCTACCAACGGTCATGACTGTCTACCAACGGTCATGACTGTCTACCAACGGTCATGACTGTTTACCAACGGTCATGACTGTGTCTACCAACGGTCCTGACTGTGTCTACCAACGGTCATGACTGTGTCTACCAACGGTCATGACTGTCTACCAACGGTCATGACTGTCTACCAACGGTCATGACTGTGTCTACCAACGGTCATGACTGTGTCTACCAACGGTCATGACTGTCTACCAACGGTCATGACTGTGTCTACCAACGGTCATGACTGTCTACCAACGGTCATGACTGTCTACCAACGGTCATGACTGTGTCTACCAACGGTCCTGACTGTGTCTACCAACGGTCATGACTGTTTACCAACGGTCATGACTGTGTCTACCAACGGTCATGACTGTCTACCAACGGTCATGACTGTCTACCAACGGTCATGACTGTGTCTACCAACGGTCCTGACTCTGTCTACCAACGGTCATGACTGTCTACCAACGGTCATGACTGTTTACCAACGGTCATGACTGTTTACCAACGGTCATGACTGTGTCTACCAACGGTCCTGACTCTGTCTACCAACGGTCATGACTGTCTACCAACGGTCATGACTGTCTACCAACGGTCATGACTGTGTCTACCAACGGTCCTGACTGTGTCTACCAACGGTCATGACTGTGTCTACCAACGGTCATGACTGTCTACCAACGGTCATGACTGTTTACCAACGGTCATGACTGTGTCTACCAACGGTCATGACTGTGTCTACCAACGGTCCTGACTCTGTCTACCAACGGTCATGACTGTCTACCAACGGTCATGACTGTCTACCAACGGTCATGACTGTTTACCAACGGTCATGACTGTGTCTACCAACGGTCATGACTGTGTCTACCAACGGTCCTGACTGTGTCTACCAACGGTCATGACTGTGTCTACCAACGGTCATGACTGTCTACCAACGGTCATGACTGTTTACCAACGGTCATGACTGTGTCTACCAACGGTCCTGACTGTGTCTACCAACGGTCATGACTGTGTCTACCAACGGTCATGACTGTGTCTACCAACGGTCCTGACTGTGTCTACCAACGGTCATGACTGTCTACCAACGGTCATGACTGTCTACCAACGGTCATGACTGTGTCTACCAACGGTCATGACTGTCTACCAACGGTCATGACTGTGTCTACCAACGGTCATGACTGTGTCTACCAATGGTCATGACTGTCTACCAACGGTCATGACTGTGTCTACCAACGGTCATGACTGTCTACCAATGGTCATGACTGTGTCTACCAACGGTCATGACTGTGTCTACCAACGGTCATGACTGTGTCTTCCAACGGTCATGACTGTCTACCAACGGTCATGACTGTGTCTACCAACGGTCATGACTGTCTACCAACGGTCATGACTCTGTCTACCAACGGTCATGACTGTCTACCAACGGTCATGACTGTGTCTACCAACGGTCATGACTGTCTACCAACGGTCATGACTGTGTCTACCAACGGTCATGACTGTCTACCAACGGTCATGACTGTTTACCAACGGTCATGACTGTCTACCAACGGTCATGACTGTCTACCAACGGTCATGACTGTTTACCAACGGTCATGACTGTCTACCAACGGTCATGACTGTCTACCAATGGTCATGACTGTTTACCAACGGTCATGACTGTCTACCAACGGTCATGACTGTCTACCAACGGTCATGACTGTGTTTACCAACGGTCATGACTCTCTACCAACGGTCATGACTGTCTACCAACGGTCATGACTGTTTACCAACGGTCCTGACTGTGTTTACCAACGGTCATGACTGTCTACCAACGGTCATGACTGTCTACCAATGGTCATGACTGTTTACCAACGGTCATGACTGTCTACCAACGGTCCTGACTGTGTTTACCAACGGTCATGACTGTCTACCAACGGTCATGACTGTTTACCAATGGTCATGACTGTTTACCAACGGTCATGACTGTCTACCAACGGTCCTGACTGTGTTTACCAACGGTCATGACTGTCTACCAACGGTCATGACTGTTTACCAACGGTCATGACTGTGTACCAACGGTCATGACTGTCTACCAACGGTCATGACTGTTTACCAACGGTCCTGACTGTGTTTACCAACGGTCATGACTGTCTACCAACGGTCATGACTGTCTACCAATGGTCATGACTGTTTACCAACGGTCATGACTTTCTACCAACGGTCCTGACTGTGTTTACCAACGGTCATGACTGTCTACCAACGGTCATGACTGTCTACCAACGGTCATGACTGTGTCTACCAACGGTCATGACTGTTTACCAACGGTCATGACTGTTTACCAACGGTCATGACTGTGTACCAACGGTCATGACTGTCTACCAACGGTCATGACTGTCTACCAACGGTCATGACTGTTTACCAACGGTCATGACTGTCTACCAACGGTCATGACTGTTTACCAACGGTCATGACTGTTTACCAATGGTCATGACTGTCTACCAACGGTCATGACTGTGTCTACCAATGGTCATGCCAATGCATCCCAGAGTCCTTTTAGACATTCTTGGCGTGACGAGGGATCGGTTAAGTCTGTTGGCTTTGACGTCCATTTAATGAATGGATACAGATAATAAAGCATGAATGACAAGAGATCTGTGGCCGACACCGACAGACACAAAGCACTTCTCCATTCGGCCGCCAGTCACCGGCTCATTCATGCAACAGGAAGGCAGGAAGAGGAAGAGGCCTCCATCGGCCCGACCAATGCCCCGCGCTCTCTTCCCCTCTTCCTCTTTCTGCTTAATAATAGAAAGTGGAGGATGTTCCGGACGTGTTTGTAAGTCAGCGGAGAAGTGCAGGCGAAGAGAACTTCATAGAGACAATAAGATATCTAACAATCTGCCGCATCGCACTCGTATATCCTTCTGATCATAAATCGACCTGCAATCGCTATGTTGAGCAAAGATTTTGATCAAAAACAAATTGAGACCATAAACTCATGTTTACAATGTTTACTGAGGGAATAAATCAAGAGAGAAGTCTTTTATATAGACTTCTATACAACCAGAGGAGTCGCCCCCTGGTGGTCAGGAGAGAGAATGCAGCTTTAACACATGAAGCATATACTTCTATACAATCAGAGGAGTCGCCCCCTGGTGGTCAGGAGAGGGAATGCAGCTTTAACACATGAAGCGTAGACTTCTATACAACCAGAGGAGTCGCCCCCTGGTGGTCAGGAGAGGGAATGCAGCTTTAACTCACAAAGCATAGACTTCTATACAACCAGAGGAGTCGCCCCCTGGTGGTCATGAGAGAGAATACAGCTTTAACACATGAAGCAGAGACTTATAAAAAAATAAGGACATTTCTACGTGACCCCAAACTTTTGAAGGGTAGTGTAGCTACAAAGAAACCGGAACATCTCTCAGTGGCTCAGATATGAAACCCGTTGACCTCGGACTGACCTCTCCGGGTCAACCGGTTCTTGGCCGTTGGTCCAAATCTATCTGGAACCCTTTTTATTGAAAAGCTTCCGCAGCTGTCACGCGTTGGCGTCGTCTCGGCCGAGCGGCGCAGAGAGTCTTTGCGGCCGAGTCGCCGGCCGGACTCCCGTACGCCTCGGCCGCTCGGTCACACGGATCCTATTGTCGGGCCGAGGACCAATCAGAGAGCAGAGAGAGCGTCTGGCAGCGGAGAGGAAGAACGAGAGGAGGAGCTACGAGACGCCAGGGACGCCCGACGTTGGCAGCTCGCCGGCGTTCCTGACGTTCCGGACATTCCGGACGTTCCTTTGAGCTGGAACTGGAGAAGATTCTAGGAACCTCAGGAACAAGCCAGGAGGAGGAGGGGGAAGAGGAGGAGGAGGAGGAGGAGGAGGAGGAGGAGGAGGAGGACATGGCGGGAATTCAGGGTGAGCGTGGTGCAGTAGTGAAACCAGAGGACTTTATTTTTAGAAAGATGAGAAGAAAGAGACGGAGAGAGAGGAAGAGAGAGAGAGGGAGAGAGAGAGAGAGAGAGGGAGAGAGAGAAGGAGAGAGAGAGAGAGAGAGGGAGGGCGAAATTAATTGATTTATCATCATCGTTTGTAAATATTTATACATCTGACCATTTCAGCGCCGCTGGAGCTTCATGTTCTCTATCCGCCTGTTGATATATATATTTATATTTATATATATTTATATATATATATATTTATATATATTTATATATATATAATATATATATATATATATATATATATGTATGTTTGTATAAATATATCTATAAATAAATATATATATTTATTTCAATATATATAAATATATATATATACATATATATAAATAAATATATATATATAGAAAACAGGAGGAATGAATAACTCCAGCAGATTCAGTTGTTTTAGGGATTTTTTTGCCATCATAATAATAATATTCTGATTTACGAGAACAATGTTTCATCTCTGGACTTCAGAGGGAGAAACTTCTTTTGTCTCCAGATG
>NC_079405.1:2818758-2841258 GCF_029220125.1 Pseudoliparis swirei
GGTCAGGGTCTGGGTCAGGGTCAGGGTCAGGGTCAGGGTCTGGGTCAGGGTCTGGGTCAGGGTCAGCGTCTGGGTCAGGGTCAGGGTCTGGGTCAGGGTCAGCGTCTGGGTCAGGGTCTGGGTCAGCGTCTGGGTCAGGGTCAGGGTCTGGGTCAGGGTCTGGGTCAGGGTCAGCGTCTGGGTCAGGGTCTGGGTCAGGGTCTGGGTCTGGGTCAGCGTCTGGGTCAGCGTCTGGGTCTGGGTCTGGGTCAGCGTCTGGGTCTGGGTCAGGGTCTGGGTCAGGGTCAGCGTCTGGGTCAGGGTCTGGGTCAGGGTCAGGGTCAGGGTCTGGGTCTGGCCTCATTGGTCCCCAGAAGACCAGGAACAGGGTTTCTGGGAGGATCCGGGCTTCGTGGTCCAGATCTACTTCCTGTCCTGATATCCGGTTCATGAAGTGACGGGACTTCCCTCAGAGGACAGACAGCCGGGTTTGACTCATTCAGTCTGAAGCAGAAATATGGAAACAATAAAACATGAACCAAAACACACGACTGAAAAAAATAAAGTCCATCATCTGAATCACATTTTATTTTCTCGGCCTCCGACTCACGGCGACTCACTGAGTCACAAGCGATGAGTCAGCAGAACGGTTTAAACTCAGCTTCATGAAGCGTGGCGCTGGTTTGGCAAAGTGTTCTGAACACAAACAAGTGGTCTCATTGGTTTCCTTCCTTCCTTTCCTCCTTCCAGGCAGTCAAGATATCTTTATTGCAAGTTAATGTGAGGATCTTTGAGACTTTAACAGAAGAACCGGACTTCCCTCGGCGTGACAGACGCCTGGAGATCAGATGCCATCGGGCCTGGAGGACGAGTTGCGCTGACAGATGTTGACCTGGTGGTGGCGCTGTCTGAAGATCACCTGGTCTTCATCCTCTGGGGACGATGGACGTTCTGATCTCTACCGGATCCAGATGCTTGTGCTGAGCGATACGAGGGATAGATGATCCCCGTCATGACCACTAGGGGTCGGGTCCGGACCCTGACCACAAGGAGGGAGGCCACAAGGAGGGAGGCTACAAGGAGGGAGGCCACAAGGAGGGAGGCCACAAGGAGGGAGGCCACAAGGAGGGAGGCAACAAGGAGGGAGGCTACAAGGAGGGAGGCCACAAGGAGGGAGGCTGGGAGGAGGCCACAAGGAGGAGGCTACAAGGAGGGAGGCCACAAGGAGGAGGCTACAGGAGGAGGCCACAGGAGGAGGCCAAGGAGGAGGCCACAAGGAGGAGGCCAAGGAGGGAGGCCACAGGAGGGAGGCTACAGGAGGAGGCTACAAGGAGGAGGCCACAAGGAGGGAGGCCACAAGGAGGGAGGCTACAAGGAGGGAGGCCACAAGGAGGGAGGCCACAAGGAGGGAGGCCACAAGGAGGGAGGCCACAAGGAGGGAGGCTACAAGGAGGGAGGCCACAAGGAGGAGGCCACAAGGAGGAGGCCACAGGAGAGGGAGGCCACAAGGAGGGAGGCTACAAGGAGGGAGGCCACAGGAGGAGGCTACAAGGAGGGAGGCCACAAGGAGGGAGGCTACAAGGAGGGAGGCTACAAGGAGGGAGGCCACAAGGAGGGAGGCCACAAGGAGGGAGGCTACAAGGAGGGAGGCTACAAGGAGGGAGGCCACAAGGAGGGAGGCTACGGAGGCCACAAGGAGGGAGGCTACAAGGAGGGAGGCTACAAGGAGGGAGGCCACAAGGAGGGAGGCCACAAGGAGGGAGGCCACAAGGAGGGAGGCTACAAGGAGGGAGGCTACAAGGAGGGAGGCCACAAGGAGGGAGGCTACAAGGAGGGAGGCCACAAGGAGGGAGGCCACAAGGAGGGAGGCCACAAGGAGGGAGGCTACAAGGAGGGAGGCCACAAGGAGGGAGGCCACAAGGAGGGAGGCTACAAGGAGGGAGGCCACAAGGAGGGAGGCCACAAGGAGGGAGGCTACAAGGAGGGAGGCTACAAGGAGGGAGGCTACAAGGAGGGAGGCCACAAGGAGGGAGGCCACAAGGAGGGAGGCTACAAGGAGGGAGGCCACAAGGAGGGAGGCTACAAGGAGGGAGGCCACAAGGAGGGAGGCTACAAGGAGGGAGGCTACAAGGAGGGAGGCCACAAGGAGGGAGGCTACAGGGGGGAAGGCCACAAGGAGGGAGGCCACAAGGAGGGAGGCTACAAGGAGGGAGGCCACAAGGAGGGAGGCTACAAGGAGGGAGGCCACAAGGAGGGAGGCTACAAGGAGGGAGGCCACAAGGAGGGAGGCCACAGGAGGAGGCCACAGGAGGAGGCCACAAGGAGGGAGGCTACAGGAGGGAGGCCACAAGGAGGGAGGCCACAAGGAGGGAGGCCACAAGGAGGGAGGCCACAAGGAGGGAGGCCACAAGGAGGGAGGCCACAAGGAGGGAGGCTACAAGGAGGGAGGCCACAAGGAGGGAGGCTACAAGGAGGGAGGCCACAAGGAGGGAGGCCACAAGGAGGGAGGCTACAAGGAGGGAGGCCACAAGGAGGGAGGCTACAAGGAGGGAGGCCACAAGGAGGGAGGCCACAAGGAGGGAGGCTACAAGGAGGGAGGCCACAAGGAGGGAGGCCACAAGGAGGGAGGCCACAAGGAGGGAGGCTAAGGAGGGAGGCCACAAGGAGGGAGGCTACAAGGAGGAGGCCACAAGGAGGGAGGCTGAGGAGGGAGGCCACAGGAGGGCCTGAGGAGGGAGGCCACAAGGAGGGAGGCTACAAGGAGGGAGGCCACAAGGAGGGAGGCCACAAGGAGGGAGGCTACAAGGAGGGAGGCCACAAGGAGGGAGGCCACAGGGAGGGAGGCTACAAGGAGGGAGGCCACAAGGAGGGAGGCCACAAGGAGGGAGGCTACAAGGAGGGAGGCCACAAGGAGGGAGGCCACAAGGAGGGAGGCTACAAGGAGGGAGGCCACAAGGAGGGAGGCTACAAGGAGGGAGGCCACAAGGAGGGAGGCCACAAGGAGGAGGCCACAAGGAGGAGGCCAAGGAGGAGGCTACAAGGAGGGAGGCTACAAGGAGGGAGGCCACAAGGAGGAGGCCACAAGGAGGGAGGCCAAGGAGGAGGCCACAAGGAGGGAGGCTACAAGGAGGGGAGGCTAAGGGCGGAGGGAGGCTACAAGGAGGCCAGAGGAGGCCACAGGAGGGAGGCTACAAGAGGGAGGCCACAAGGAGGAGGCTACAAGGAGGGGAGGCCACAAGGAGGCCACCCCCGGGGGGTCGGAAAGGGAGGCCACCCCAAAAGGTCCCCAAGGGGGAACCACAAGGGGAGGGCCCCGGGGGGGGTTAAAGGGGGGGGGGGGGTTTGGGGGGGGGAAAGGGGGGGGGTTTGGGGGGGGGGGGAAAGGGGCCCCCGGAGGGAAAAAATAAAAAGGAGGAGGCCCAAGGAGGAGGGTCAAAGGGGGGCCCCAAAAAGGCCAATTAATTTGGGCGGAAACCCGGGGCCCTTTTTTTTTAACACATTGGGCCCCCGAACCCTGCTGCCTTTTCTCCTTTGTCTGGCGCCGTGGGTGGGTTTTTGGGGGAGTGGTGTTGGGGTTTATTTTTTTTTTAAAAAAGTTGTTTGTGTTTTTGGTTTTTGTGTTTAATTTTAAACCGTTGAATAAATAAAGGCCTAAAATCCCCTAGTGTAGATTTGGGTTATTTCAGCCTCTTTCCGAGACTTGGGGGTTAGTTTAATTGGGTTTTTTTAACTTCCTTTGTTTTTTTGGGGGGGGTTTTTCAACAAAAGTGTCAAAAGAATTGGGTCCTGTGTGTTTGTTGGAGGTGGGTGACCCCGGAGGGGTGGTGCTGGGGGATTGGTTATTTTTTTACTTTGGGTAAAAGTTTGTGTTTTACGGTTTAAAAATTTTGACCCTTTTAAAAAGGGGTTGTAAAAAAGGTTGTGCTTTGTGATGTGTTTGGTTATTTTATTTTGACGGTTTTCTTTTTTATGTTTTACTTGGGTTAGTTTTAAAAATTTTTATATTTTATGTTTTTTTGGAAAAATTTAAAATTAAAAGTGTGAAAAAATAAAAACAACAAAAGGGGTTTTGTGTGGGAGTGGGGGTGAACCCCGTGTTTTGTTGGTTTTGGGCGTGGGGAACCCCCCGGTGGGTTAAGGGGGTGACGGGTGATTGGGAAAGTTGGGTGGTTACGGGGGGGTTTTGGACTTGTTTGGTTACGGGTGGGACCGGTGTAGTTGGGACTTGTGTTGACTGTGGTTGTTGTTGGGGTGGACCGGGGGTGAGGGGGGGACGTGGGGGTAAATGAGTTGTTGACTGGGTGGTGGAGGGGGGGGAAAATTTTAAATTGAAAAAGTGGAAAACTCCCAAAACAACCCGCCTAGACAGCCGATGGGGGCCCCCGGAAAACCTCAGGAAAATTTTTGGGCCCTTCCGGAAAAGGGCCAGGGGAACCCCCCCGGGGTCGGGTTTTTAAAAAAAATGACAAAAAGAAAAATTTTATTTTTTAAAAGTTGGAAAAAGGGTTCCCACCGGGCCGCCGGTCTTTTCACCCTTTTTAAACCCCCGGCCCGGAAGCCGCCCAGGCAGCCGGGTTCCGGGTCCAACCGCCCGGCTTTAAAATGCCAGTGTGCCCCTTTTTGTTGTTGGGGTGGCCGGGCCCGGGGGGCGGGGGAGCCGGGGACGCCCAAAAACCCGAAAAATTAACCTGTCCGGGTCAGGGCCCCCTCGGCCCCCCCCGGGGGGCCAACAGATTTTAACCCCGAAAAAGAAACACTCCTTTAAAAAAGGTTTTTTTTTGGCCCCGCCCCCAGAAACCCTGGGGCCCCTATCCCCGTGTCCTTTACTTTACTTTCCCAAGCCCCCCCTTCCTTTTTTACCCCAAAAGGGCCCGTTTTGGGGAAATTTTTAGCGGATTTTTAAATTAATTTTTAAATCAAAAATTTATTTTTTTAAAACTTTTAAAGAAATTTACACCCGGGGCCCAGACCGGCTTCTTTTATTTTAAAATAAAAAATAAGGATAAAAATTTTCAAAAAATTTTTATTTTTAATAATGTTTCTTTTTTTTTTTTTTTTTTTTTTTTTTTGTTAGATTATTTCATAAAGATAAAATTAATTAAATTTTAGAGGGTTTTTACCTTTTTTTTTTTTAAAAAATTTCCCGGAAAGATTAACTTAACCAAAAAAAAATTTATAATTTAAATGTTTTTTTTCTTTTTTTCCTTTTTCCTTAAAATTGTTTCCATAGGGCCCCCATCCCCCTGTCTCTTTAAATTTTCTTTGAAGGTTTGGGTTTCTCAAAAAAATTTTGTCGGTTTTCCCAAAAGCCGGTCCATTTTAAAAACCTTGGGCATTAAATTACAAACCAAAATTTTTTTTTTTTTCAAATTTTTAAAAAAGAAATTTAGGAAAAGGGCCCACTTGGCCCACAAACAAATGAAAAAATTTTTTTTAATTAACCTTATATATATTTTATATTTTTATATAATATTCAAAATTTATAAAAATTTTGTTTTCCCTAAAATAATTTTATTTTTAAATTAATTTTAAAATGTATAGAAAAAATACAAAATTGAAAAATTTAAAATAATATTTCAGCTATTGTGGATTCTTTACTGTTTTTATTGCTTATTTATTAAAAAAAATGTTTCTTGGATTATTGATCTAATCTTAATTTCCAAAAAAAAAGAGATTTATACATTAATATGTTTTATATAATCATACTTCTATTTAAATCTTTATTCACATTAATATAGTGTCCATAGAAGAGTTTCTTATGACGTGTCTCGTGTTAATATTTCATATTGAAGGATTCGGTTTCATAACAAATAAAAAGTTAAAATAAATCGATACGCTGTCTCTCTTTAAATGTTCACGTGATCCACTTAAAGTGATACAGAGACCATGTGGATCATTAAATCACACAGACACACACGTTCTGTCTGTGTGTGTGTGTGTGTGTGTGTGCGTTTACCAGTTGTTTGTAAGAAAGAGGAGTTTGAGGAACATGGTCGCCATCTAGTGGCCGACAGATGCAACTGCAACACATTTAAATTAAGGTTGAACGCTTATATATATATATACATATTATATATACACTACCGTTCAAAAGTTTGGGATCACCCAGACAATTTCGTGTTTTCCATGAAAACTCACACTTTTATTTATCAAATGAGTTGCAAAATGTATAGAAAATATAGTCAAGACATTGACAAGGTTAGAAATAATGGTTTGTATTTGAAGTATTAATTGTTTTCTTCAAACTTTGCTTTCGTCAAAGAATGCTCCTTTTGCAGCAATTCCAGCATTGCAGACCTTTGGCATTCTAGCTGTTAATTTGTTGAGGTAATCTGTTGAAATGTCACCCCACGCTTCCTGAAGCACCTCCACAAGTTAGATTGGCTTGATGGGCACTTCTTGAGGACCATACGGTCAAGCTGCTCCCACAACAGCTCAATGGGGTTGAGATCTGGTGACTGGCCACTCCATTACAGACAGCAAGCTGCCTGCTTCTTCCCTCAAGAGTTCTTCACAATGTGGAGGTGTGCTTTGGGTCATTGTCCTGTTGGAGGAGGACATTGGCTCCAATCAAGCGCTGCCCACAGGGTATGGCATGGCGTTGCCAAATGGAGTGACAGCCTTCCTTATTTAAAATCCCTTTGACCTGGTACAAATCTCCCACTTTCCCAGCACCAAAGCAGCCCCAGACCATCACATGACCTCCACCATGCTTGACAGATGGTGTCAGCCACTCTTCCAGCATCTTTTCACCTGTTCTGCGTCTCACAAATGTTCTTCTGTGTGATCCAAACACCTCAAACTTGGATTCATCTGTCCAGAACACCTTTTTCCAATCTTCCTCTGTCCAATGCCTGTGTTCTTTTGCCCATACCAATCTTTTCTTTTGATTGGCCAGTCTCAGATATGGCTTTTTCTTTGCCACTCTGCCTAGAAGGCCAGCATCCCGGAGTCGCCTCTTCACTGTCGACGTTGACACTGGCGTTTTGCCGGTACCATTTAAAGAAGCTGCCAGTTGAGGACCTGTGAGGCGTCTATTTCTCAAACTAGAGACTCTAATGTACTTGTCTTCTTGCTGAGTTGTGCACCGGGACCTCCCACTTCTCTTTCTGCTCTGGTTAGAGCCCGTTTGTGCTGTTCTCTGAAGGGAGTAGTACACACCGCTGGAAGAAATTTTCAGTTTCTTTGCAATTTCTCGCATGGAATAGCCTTCATTTCTAAGAACAAGAATAGACTGGCAAGTTTCACATGAAAGTTCTTTTTTTCTGGCCATTTTGAGAGTCTTATCGAACCTACAAATGTGACGCTCCAGATAATCAACTAGCTCAAAGGAAGGCCAGTTGTATAGCTTATATCAGCAGCATAACTGTTTTCAGCTGTGCTAACATAATTGCACGGGTTTTCTAATCAGACATTAGTCTTCTAAGGCGATTAGCAAACACAATGTACCATTAGAACACTGGAGTGATAGTTGATGGAAATGGGCCTCTATACACCTCTGGAGATATTTCATTAGAAACCAGACGTTTCCACCTAGAATAGTCATTTACCACATTAACAATGTATAGAGTGTATTTCTGATTAATTTAATGTTATCTTCATTGAAAAAAACGATGCTTTTCTTTGAAAAATAAAGACATTTCTAAGTGATCCCAAACTTTTGAACGGTAGTGTATATATATATCTCTTTAAAACAATATATATAAAAAAAATAATATATATAAAAATAAATACATTAAAATTATATATATATATAAAATTATATATTTATTTATGTTTTTCTTTTTAAAATATAACTGACTAGATTTAGATGACATCATCCAGGAGGAGAAATGCTTTTATTTATTTTTTTACATTTATAAATACGAATAAAGCGATCAACTTTTCGAGATCGACGATAAATAACAAAACCAAAGTAGACGAGAAGGACGAGTTCAACATTTATTTTGTCATTTTAAAAACAGTTTGAGAACAATCAAAATATAAATACGTTTCTCTTTCACTCATTCGATCTCACACACACACACACACAGCTCCTCTTCCATCGAGGTCACGTGACCTGACCGTCAGATTAAGTCTAGAGGACAAGTCGAGCGTTTAAAGTCTTTTCAAAGTAGTTTTAAAGTCTCCACTGGGTCGACCCCAGCAGACAGGAAGTGGCTCATTTCGTGGTTGTAGTTTTTAGTGACGGACAGGAAGTGAACATCTGGAGCTTTTGGTGGATTTCTGCTCGTTTTAGTCAGATTGAAGTTTTTATTTAAAGTAATTTCACTCAAACTCTGATTTTAAAACTTGAGGGGAGACCTTCATCTAATTAACTAACATAATGTTTGTGTTTAATGAGTTAATGAAAGCTTCAAGTCCAGAGACTCGAACCCCGTTCTCCTGGGTGAAAGTCGAGCGTTTGGTTCTCGCTCGTTTCTCCGTGAGCTCAAATAACGACGCCGCTCTACGACTTTGAACGCGTCGGTATCTGGGCCTCGACGGCTCCTTGTGGCTCCGAGCTTCCCGTCATTCGACGTCTGAATAACACTCTCCTGTGATTGGCCGACACATTCCAGACTCCCACGGACCAAAGGAGAAAATAAATGAAAAAGAAAAGAAGCGTGTGGGGAAAAGAGAAACCCCCCCCCCCCCCCAAAAAATAAATCAGAGAATAATCATAACTCTCCCCCGCGTCCGGACACTCGTCACACTCCTGAACGGCGGAACAAAAGAACAAAAAGTCAAAGAAAATCCCAAAGTTATAATTCCCACGTCGCTGCAGGAGTGAAAAAGGGGCGGGACTTAGGCCTCGACTGCATCGAGCCTCCATTGGGTGATTAAACCAAAGGGGGCGGGGCCAAACATCCACAGGAAGCTGCCGTGACTCCTGCGGTGGAGACTCGGAGTTAGACTTTTAGAAGCTCCCCAAAAAAAAGTCAAACAATCCGCCGTCCGGCCTACGGGGCGAACAGAACGGATCCCTCGCGGCGGCGTCCGCGGGTCACGAGGAGGCGGAGCTTCTCCGCGTGGCGGCGTCCGCGGGTCACGAGGAGGCGGAGCCTCTCCACGTGGCGGCGTCCGCGGGTCACGAGGAGGCGGAGCCTCTCCACGTGGCGGCATCGGCAAAACATTGGCACGAAAACTTCAAATAATGAAATGAAGGAAACCGCGGCGACGGATTCTTTAGAGAAGAAACGTTGTTTATTTGATGTCACGGAATTATTCTTTAAAATCGTCCCGTTTAATGTCGTCGTTTTAGTTTAGAGTAGAAACTAAATATTTAAACCAAAAATATCATTTTACTTTTATGTTTTTTAAGTGAATTTGAAGACACACAGCTCCTTGTTCTTCTTCTGATTAAAGATTTCTGCATTTAAACATTTAACTTGTCAACAAATCCCATGAAACAACAACAAAAACAACAACAAAAACTCGCTGGTTCTGACTGAAATGAAGGTGCATTTGTTGTGGACTATTTTCCGCGGCGGATGAATATCCAGGTGTGGCAGGAGGACGGTGTGTGTGTGTGTGTGTGTCAGAACCGTGTACACAACGAAGGGAAAGGTCAAAGGTCGCCCAGTGCACCGCTGAGGCTGCTTGATGTGTTTTTAATACGCTCTCTGTTCCAGAGGAAGAGGAGGAGGAAGAGGAGACGAGACTTCTTCGTTGGTTTCGTTGTTGCTCCGTGGGATTCGTTGACAAAAAAAAATAAGAGAAGAAAAATATGTCCGGACGTTTCCATGAAGTCTTTTTCTGCTTCTTCGAGTCGCCTCCGGACCCTCGAGCGACGCGCCGGAGCGGGACAGGAACAGGAAGTGGAGGAGGAGGTCCTCCCCCCCCCTCCCCCTCCTCTCAGGAGGCGGGTGAAATGCTGATTTCCAAGAGCAAACAAATAATAAAAGAAAGTCATCTCCACAACGAAGAGAGAGGAATTAAAAAAATATTGATGGCTGATTTAAAACCTCTCTCTCTCTTTGTGTCTCTCGTGTGTCGGTCTGTGTTGCAGGGTGGGGGGCATGAGGGGGGTCAAAGGTCAGACTGCCGTTAGGACGCCTTGCCCAGCTCTATCTTCTTCTGGATGGCCCGAGCCGAGTGGTAGATGAGCGAGTCGATCAGACCGGCGACTGGAGGAGGAGGAGGAGTCAGATTTAAAGTTCTCTTCACCACCACCCCCCCCCCACACACACACACACACACCAGGACTCACCTGTGAACACGCCCCCAATGATGGCACACACTCCCGTTAAGAAGTGAGTGAACGATCTGGAGAGAGAGAACATTCATCCAGATGTTTACGCGCTGTTTTGATCCTGATGATGTCATCAACACACTTTACTTTGAGTTATTAAATACACAACCCCCCCCCCCCTTCTTATTGTCCTCTGATCCTTTTTTAAGGGTCTCTTTTAAATACCAAACATTTTGTCGTTGGTTTGTTCCAAAATCTTATGAATCCCCCAAAAAAATCTAGTATTTAGATATCCAGACTTAAAGAATTTAAAACAGTTAGTTTTTACTTTTCTCTTCTCACGAGCTGTAAATGTTGTAAAACTACGTTATAATTTTTTTAGATATATAAATAAACATTTAAAAAGTATACATTAAAATATGAATATACATAAAAAATAATATAAATTTAAAAAACATAAATATATATTAAACGTATATAAATATACATAAAAAAATAAATATATATACACACATTAAAAATACATAAATATAAAACATATAAAAATATACGTAAACAAATATATAAATATACATTCAAAAAATATTTAAATTAAAAAATAATATAAATATACATTAAAATATATGAATATATATTAAAAATACATAAAAATACATATAAATAAAAATATATATTTAAAAAATATATAAATATACATTTCAAATATGTAAATATACAAATATACATACAAAAATATATAGATATACATAAAAATGTATATTCATTGCTCAATTTCAATATCCCCTACCTGTGTTTCTCGGTGAACTTCACCATCATGGGCGACAGCTCGTAGAGGACGAAGACGCCCGGCAGCCCCTGGTCCCCGATGAGCCCGTTGGCCACCTTCTCGTGTCTGGTGACCGAGAACTGGTTCGTTTTCACCACCTGCGGAAAAAAATTAAGTTTCAGAATGACGGGAATATTTAAAAAGAGACTAAAAAGACGACATTGGGCAACAGAAGGTTTCCTAAAACAATGAAATACAAACAAGCAGAGAAGAGGAGCTCCACTGGTGAAACTCACCTCGCCGTCGGTCTTCACGTAGATGGTGGGAACGATTTTCACAAAATACTGATACATCATTGATGCTGTGGAAGAGAGAGAGATAGGTCAAACATATATCTACAACATCTAGTCTTTATATATCGATAAAGTATATCTATAGTCTTTAAATATAGATAAAAGTATATATATATAGTATTTTTATTTTGATAAAGTATATCTATATATAGATAAAAAGTATATATCTAGTCTTTTTATATAGATAAAGTATATCTATAGTCCTTATTTATCGATAAAGTATATCTATAATCTTTATATTGATAAAAAGTATATATATATAGTCTTTTTATACAGATAAAAAGTATACGAGTAGATTCAAAATATATAAAAACAACTGTTTTATATTTATTTATTTAAGTAAGTATTTCTTTCTGAATGAAGTAACAATCCCTGAGTAACTTTAAACCATTCAGCCGCAGTAACTAAGTACAGCCACTTGATGGCGCTGTGATATTCTCTCGCTCTCTTTCCTCCGCCCCGCCCCTCTTGTTCTCCCTCCATCTTTCTCTCCTTCCTCTTTCCGGTTATGGAGGTTTGTTGAAAGGCATTTAAACGCAGCAGTGCCTCTGGACTACGAGAACGATCCAGCATTAGGAACTAGAAACCACATTTATTTATAAAAAACTAAACATAGTTCAAGGTAAGCTCGACTTCCGGGGAACATGTCGCAGCATGAAAGAAGAAAAAAAGAAACAAACGTGCCGTTTTTATTCGTGAAGGCCGCCATGTGACGTCATGCAGTGTTAGCTCACCAGTTAGCTTGATTAGCTCGCGCAACAAACTATCTCGAGTGGCGTGACGACTGTTTTAAAATGTATATATATTATTATACACAGTGCGATAGTGTACAGTTTCCGCTTGGAGACCAAAGTGAAACATTTGGGTTATTTTATTCCTTCACATCTGTGCTAACGTTTAGCCTGTTAGCTCCCTGGCTAACGCAATAACGACCATCTGAACGCCTCTGGTTGAGTTAAACCACGAACTAGCAGCTTGACTACCACATGTATTTAGTTAAGGCGAGGTTAGTGCGTGTTTTAGATCACCAGCTCGGGAACCGGCGGACTTGTTCGGGGGTTTAATCACCGAGCTCGATTCAAAAGGTCAAATGTCCGACTTTTCCCCCGTTCCCTGAAGCAACATCGCGTCGCTTCAATGACTCAGCCACGCCGTTGCTCCTGCGCCCGGTTTCATTTGAGTAGAAACAACATGGTTGGACACGTGACGCAGGGGGGGGGGTCGGAAACCCGGATGTGGTCTCGCTCATGATTTCCAGTTTGGCAACCTTCAGGGACCTGTTCAGGACCTGGGTTTTTTGCGTCTCCTCCCGTTCCAGATGCCCGTGGCTGTCGGTCCGTACGGACAGACCCAGCCCAGCTGCTTCGACCGGGTCAAGATGGGCTTCATGATGGGCTTCGCCGTGGGCATGGCCGCCGGCGCCATGTTCGGCACCTTCTCCTGCCTCAGGTGAGTCCGGAGGACAAGCGAGGCGACGACAAACGTCTTCAGCTCAAACCGCTCCGTCTTTCTTTAAAGGGTCGGCATGCGCGGCCGGGAGCTGATGGGCGGAGTCGGGAAGACCATGATGCAGAGCGGGGGGACGTTCGGCACCTTCATGTCCATCGGGATGGGCATCCGCTGCTGAGGAAGCCCCGCCTCCTCGCAGCTAACGGGACTCTTCCAGTGACTCCGGCGCCTCTCTGCCCGCCGTCGACCGTCTAGTTGTCAATAAATGTTGTCCAGATCGTCACGCGGCTCTCGGGTGGATGTGTCGCGTGGAAGGAAACGAACACGAGGTGTCCGAGTTCAGTTTGTGGACTTCTCCACGAGTGCGTTGGCGTCTCTTAGGTCACTTCTTCTTCTGTGATGGTGCAAAAGGCAGCGCGAGAAAGAACCTCCAGTTCCAACTAAATGTAGAAGAATTACTCCCAGATCTCATGTCGTATATAAGACACGTTTAAAGATCTAAGAACTGACCCGATGGAACGGTGTGATTATTTGCAAGGTGATGGATTTTTATTTTTCCTGCCCGTTTTATAAATATTTTTACATCTAAATATAAATATTAAAAATATTTAAATATTTTCTAAATTTATATTAAAATGTATATTTTACCTTTTTTTTTTTTAAATATAAATATTGTAAAAAATTAGATATATATTTTTTAAATATATAACATTTATATATATTGAAGGACACAAGTTGTCCGTGTTTAGTTTGTGGACTTCGGTGATGGATTTTTATTTGTCCCGCCTGTTCTATAAAAATATAGATATTTAAATATTTCCTAAATTTATATTAAAATGTATATTTTTACAAATATTTTTATATATGTATATTATTTTATATAAATATTTATTAAATATATAACATTTATATATACACAAAAATATAGATATTTAAATAGAAACAAATATATATTGGAAATAGCACAAAAAGCCGCCCGTGACCGACCTTGTGGCGCCGTGACGTCCGTGTCGTCCAGCGGGTTCACGATGCCGGGGTAATCTTCACCGAACGACAGGTGCTTTATCAGGTGGGTCATGTTGATCTGCGGGACGACGACAACACGTCAAGTAATATAACGTCAAAACATATAATAAATAAGAAAATAAAAGGTAAATACTCACGTTGTCCAAGCCGAAGCTCTGCAGGTCGTGAACTGTAGACACAGAAAACACGTCGCGTCACTCGTGTGTCGTTACAGGATCTTCAAACACACGTTTATACAATTCAATTCAATTCAGTTTTTTTGTATAGCCCAATTTCACAAATTACAAATTAGTCTCAGAGTGCTTTACAATAGAAGAAGAAGAAGAAGAAGAAGAAGGGGGAGCCGTACGGATCGCACACGAGTTATTGATCCGATTTCTGCCTGTTGACTGCTTTTAATGTGGAGATGAAAGACGGCAAGTAAAGCTCAAGCCGACACACACACACACACATTAATGTAGTTAGTAGCTGCCGGCCTCATCTGGAGGGGGGGGGGGGCTCTGACCTTTGACCCCCTGCAGTTTCACACCGACCTGACTGCACCCACAGAACACGTGTCACTGAAAGAACTGCCGGAAGAACTCGCATCTCAAGAGATCAGACTGGGTTCTAGACCGGAGAGCTGGGGGTTAGCGTGCCCCTTCGCTCGTCTGCTAAGGAGGGTTTAACGCAACACGTTTCTTATGGCCGTGAGAGATGATTTCCAGTTTAAAACTGGGAAACAAGATCCTCACAATAGAGACGGCGGATTAGTTTGAACAATAAAAGATTTAATGTTTTTAGTTTAATGTTTCTTATATATTTAGTCACATGTGGGAAACTCGTATGACCAAAATAATTAATATGTTCATTGCAACTATATCCTCAAAAACCGACCACCTTTATGTACTTTATGTACACTTCCTATTGCAAACTAACCGTGTTCCTCCGTACATCGTAGTTATATATAAAGGTTTAAGGAAAAAAAACTTACTTTCCACAGCGTGCACTGCAGAAAGAAGAGAGAAGAGTCACGATAAAGATTCAGGACAACAAACCACGTCATGTTCATGTGTACCACGCTGCTCTGCTTCATATATATGTATATATACACACACATATATATATATTTAATATTTACAAATCAGTTCCTTGGACAGGACGACGGAGGCGCACGAGGACGCGGCTTTTTAAACTTACCTCGTTTGCTTGGTTTCAAAAGTATTAAATCAACTTCGTGGTCTTCATGCGTTGTGATTATTACTTTATTCATTTTAAAAAAGTAGTTTTTGGGACCAGAATGAGGCGGATTAATTTAGTTTAAAAGGTCAATTCGTGATTCTTGTCTCTTGTTTTTCAGCTTTTAAGCCAACTAAAAAAATATCTATTAAATGACGAATTCAGAGGTAAAAAACCAGCTGAAGACTTCTCAGTCAGAGGCCAGTTTCTACATTTCAGGAGCCGACTACAGTTTCATAATCAAATCAGAGAAAATGTATCTGAGCTCTTCTTCGTTGATTATAATGTGCAGATGAGGAGGAACTTGAGGGGAGGTGTGCAGAGGAGAGGGAGGAGTCTAGAGGAGAGGGAGGAGAGGAGAGGGAGGTGTGCAGAGGAGAGGGAGGAGAGGAGAGGGAGGTGTGCAGAGGAGAGGGAGGAGTGCAGAGGAGAGGGAGGAGTCTAGAGGAGAGGGAGGAGTCTAGAGGAGAGGGAGGTGTGCAGAGGAGAGGGAGGAGTGCAGAGGAGAGGGATGAGTCTAGAGGAGAGGGAGGTGTGCAGAGGAGAGGGAGGAGTCCAAAGAGGTCCGTCAGAAGAAGTTTTTTTAGAAGATTTCATAAAAAAATAAAAATAATTACATATATATTAAGTTTCTCCAGAACAATGAAACCTGCAGCAACTGTAGAAGATTATTTACATTATTTACGAAGAAAAAATGAACCAAATAACCCAGTAAATCTGGACTATTCCAGCATTGAGTCCCGATTCTGATCATGTGGCCCTCGACCAATCGGTGACGACTTGAGCTTCCAAATAATCCAAAAACTGTTTCACAATTGTGTTGAATCCTTAAATCTGGATCCCCTGGGGCCGGCATTTCAAAACTTGTAATCCAGATCAGAATGATCCGGATAACCAGATCCCCCTTTCCTCAGCCACGGATCAACCTGATCCATCCCGGTATTTCAAAACTTTGCGGGATTGGATCAGAGTGATCCTGATACCGGCAGATTGGGATTTCCAAATCCGGCCCCGCCCCCTGGATCAGACAGGAAACCGGAAACGGAGCGAACATTTTACGGAAAAAAGGAGAAGTTGGCACTACTGTTGTCTCTAAATCTAAGTATAATATTGGTCAGTGTTGATGCGTCCTAAGACGAGATGAAAGGCAATCACTATATTGAGTTAACAAATTACGTAAATCCGCACAAAGTTGAAAGAATAGCTCGGCGAAGTCAAATAAAGCCGAGTTTGCGCTAATGCGAGCTAACGCTGCTCCATTGACTTCTGTGTTAAGGAGCTAACAAGCTAGTAAAGAGGCTAGCGTCTGTATGTCGCGCTCCACATTTTAATGCATTTACTCGCAATGCATTGTGTGTAGATTTTAAATGTGTTGTGCATATCTCCGATGTGAGGACAGGGATGTCTATGTGTGCAGTTTGTAAAGCCCTCTGAGGCAAATGTGTGATAATGGGCTGTCCAAAATAAACTCAATAAAGTTGCATATTTAGGAAACAGTTGTCAACAAAAGAGATAAAACCTTAATATGCGTTTTCTTTATAGATCTTTGTGGAAAGAGAAGACAGCCAGTTAACACAGAGCTGCTCCAAATGCTATAACCTTGAGCTTTGCTATGAGCATTAAGTGTGTGTGCTGAATGCATGTTAATAAATACATTTGACTGATTTTCAACGAATACGTTGGATTATTTTTTTTACTTCAATTTTTCACTGTTTTATGAAAAAGAAAGGAACGTGCAAAGAAAATAAACATTGATCAAACAGCAGTCTAGCTATATCTGTATCAAACAATGAACTTTGGAGCAGTTCCACTTCGGCTGGTCCAACCTTTTCATGAAATCTCCCTCAAATCCACCTCTGAGGTGGGATCAGGATAATCCTGATTTTTAGGATCAAACTGATCCAGATTTCCCACCAAAGTTTTGAAATACTCAACAGCAGTGTTTAATCCGGATAAAAGGCAGGATTGGATTACCAAATCCGAATCTGAATCTTCAGGATCAGATTTGCTTTGAAATACCCGTTTTTGGGATCTGATCAGGATTTAATCCAATCCAGGAGGATTAATCCTGGTGGATCATTTTGAAATACCGGCCCCTGGACCGGGTCTCCAGACCATCATGAAGGACTTGAGGACCGGAGGACAGCGTTTCTGAACTTCATTTTGAGCTTTTTGGGGCTCAAGCTAAAAAGTCGTCGTCAATCTTATTGATCGGCTGGTATTCGTCCCAAATAGATCGATCGGTGGCCTCTACACGTTGTGTGTTTTTTAAAGGCCGATCTGCTAAACATGCGAGACAACAAAGAGAACGGTTATTCTTCACAACACAATGTTGTGAAGAAGTGTTAGTGAAGAAATAAATACCCCTCAGAGCACCGATAATTAAAATAGATTTCTCTTTAAATGAAGAAATGTGAAGCGAGGAAAGGATTGAAAAAGTTTCCGACTTTACAAAAGCTTTTTCTAATAACAAATTAAATCTAAAGTAGCATGACATGATTTAAATATATTATTTAAAAAATATATATATTTATTATTTTATATATAAATAATGTATAATATATATATTTTATATAAATATATGATATATATATATTTTGTATTATACATATCTTTTATATATATATATAAGTATTATATATATATTTTGTATAATATATATATATCCATCCATCCATTATCAATACCGCTTATCCTCATTAGGGTCACGGGGCGCTGGAGCCGATCCCAGCTGACAGGGCGAAGGCAGAGACACCTGGACAGGCCGCCAGTCCATCGAGGGCACATATAGAGACATACAACCATTCACTCTCACATTCACACCTATGGGCAATTTAGAGATCAATTAACCTGACGGCATGTCTTTGGACTGTGGGAGGAAGCCGGAGAACCCGGAGGGAACCCACGCTGCCACGGGGAGAACATGCAAACTCCACACAGAAGGACCGCCTCGACCGGGAATTGAACCCACGGCCCTCTTGCTGTGAGGCGACAGTGCTAGCCACTACACCACCGTATATATATTTTGTATAATATATATATTTTGTATTATATAATATATATTGTATAATATATATCTTTAATATATATATAAGTATTATATATATATTGTATATATATATATATTTTGTATAATATATATATTATATATATTTTATACATATATAATAAATATATATATATGCATAAGGCGGCGGGCCGAGCAGCAGCCTTACCGTGGACGTGAGACTGCTGGAAACTTTTTCCTGGAGCGAAGTGGAAGTTTCCCGCCACCTGAGACCCAAAGAGGAGGAGAGTGAATACTAATAACAAAGACTTCCTGAAACGTCCACATGTTGTGAACATGTATGAGGACCAATGTCTCCCAGGAGCAGAGTGGCGTGTGACCTTGTTGACCTCCAGGACGCCGTACACCTGGCAGCCCTCGTTCTTCTGCTCCTGCATCTTCTGGGAGAATCCCTCCCGCTTGCACTGCTCGATGGTGTCGGCGTTCTTGAACGCCCAGCCGCGCCGCCGGTACGCCTCGCGCACGTCGTCACACGTGTTACAGCATCTGGGAGCGCGCACACACACACACACACAGACAGACAGTTTTTTTTAAATGGCACTAAATCATCCTGGAATCACTGGATCTTAGATTGTGTGTGCCTGTGTGTGTGTGTGTGTCTTACTTGAGGTCTTCGGTCTCGGCTCCGTAGCAGCTCTCACATCTACTCGGGTCCAGTGAACTCGGGTCGAACACTTCACCGTCGTCAGCCAGACCGAGGTCTACACCGCAAGCCATGAAACCATCATCATCACCATCACCATCATCATCCTCACACACACACACGCACCGTGCTTGTCGGCCTCCTGCGTGACGGCCTTCAGGTCTTTGTCCAGCCGCTGCTTGAACAGGTTGTGCTCCACGTCGAGCTGCTGCTCACCGGCCACGTCCATCGCATCGATACTGAGGTCTGAGGGAGAGAGAGGTAGTGTGAGAGAGAGAGAGAGAGAGAGGCTCGTTTGTGGCCTCGTGGTCTTCATGGAGGTCTTCGTGGTCTCAGGTACTCACAGGCACAGGGCATGTGGGGGAAGAGGACATCGATGTTGATCTTCAGTTTGTCTCCTCGCGACGTGTCCACGTAAAGCTCGGGGTGGATCTGCAGCGGATGAAGAGGATTTATATATATATATTTATTAAAACAAAAACTTAAAAAAATGCAGCTACAAAATTCTAGATTATTAACGGGCCAGATTATTAGAGTCTTGAACCCTTAATTTGTGACGTCATCCGGACATTAATATGACTCTGGACATAATTCAGCCCTCTAGATGCTACAGATGTCAGGTTTTTTGGAGAAGGGGGATTCTGATGAAGAGGCTGGTAGTTCATTAGGGGAAAAAGAGAAAGGTGAAATAATTTTACAGGATATTTCTATTTCAGAAATGGTTTTCTTAAAAATAAATAAAACAGGTTCTGAGGACCTTTGTTCAGCGGGTGTGATCGGACCGACAGGAAGTGCTTCCTTAAAAACACGATTCAGGACAATCCCCAACTTTCCTTAATTATAATAATTGTACCATAATGTTATAATCCGTGTCTTTCATCGCACACACAAAACAAATAAATAATGAATTTATTCTTTTGATCTCGGCCGTGCCGCGGAGTCTAGATTAAATATTTGCCTTGGCTCCGCCTCCTCACCTCTTTGGTGAGATAGTACTGCAGCTCCGAGATGAACAGGATCAGCATGATGACGCCGCTGATGACGGTCACTGCAGAGACAGGAAGTGGAGCGTCAGGGGTTAGAAATTACAAAAAACAACTCTTCTTTTTTTTTAAACGTGCGTTGCGATCCCGTAAACCCGAAGTCTTCTGTTCACGCCCAAGAGTCGAGAGAATAATCTGCCAATTAATTAACGTTATTCTTACAATTATGGATGATGAGTCAAGAGTATGAAATATAAAAAATGAAAAAAATAACCAAATTAAATCTTGAATTAATGAATTCTATTTTCTGTTCTGGGAGACGTTCATTCATTTTTTTTAATTATCGATTAGCGACAGATTTATTATTATTTGTGTGTCTCGAAGTGCCGTTGGATTCATTCGTTATTTAAATTAATAAATTACAAACAAATTGTTTTTTTCACGCAGCCGCTAGTTTTTCCTTAAATAAATGTACGCAACTAAAAGTCCAAAGAATTGTTTCTCAATAACTTTTCATGAAACCAGCATTAGCCGACAACATATTCATATTTTAATTATCTGGTTGAAGCTGAGGCGGTAATCCGATTTTTTTGTTATACTTTAGTAAAAATACTTCTTTACTTTATGTCAGGAGTGAAAGAGCTGCAATAAAAAACCTACAGCTGTTGTGTCACTTTAATGCTGCACTGAGCTCATTTTAAATGAATTAAAAAAGTTCTGATCAATAAAGTTTAATCTAAACCGATAATTATGACCAATTATTTGTTTGTTAATTATATATTTTATTTATATTTTTAAAAAGCAACCAGTAGTATCAAAAAAATAGAAACAGTGAAAAGGATGCAATAAAAAATACTGAAAAAAATAAAATAAATTGTAAATTGAAAATAAAAATGTTAACACAGTAATATAAGGTGTAACAACAAAGAGCTAGAGCAGGAGACACGACGCGTATTAACGTGCGCATGACATATATATCATTATTACGTCTCTATTTAGTCTCTATTTGCATGTTTTTACTTATTTATATAATGACCCCGGCTGATACGTGGCTCTCCTGTTAAACTACACCGATGTAAACGCGCGTGCACCGCGGTAACACACGCACACGCGCGCACACGCTATCCTCGCTAACCGCCGTGTCGCTGCCGCGGAGCCGCGCAGCTAGCAGCCGCCGCGCGGCGCCGCTCTCCCGGGGGAAACCCGCCGCTCACCGGTCGCTCCTCCCCACGTCTTCACGCGGAAGTCCTCCAGAGTTTTGGGATACGCGTCGAACTGCTTCAGCTTATTCAACGCGTCCATGTTGTTTCTCCTCGCGCGCTGACAACAAACGTTAACCGACGGATTCCGGGAGACACACACATCGGCTCCGGCGCTTCTACTTCCGGGACGCGCGCGAGGGCACGGCGCAGCCAATCAGCGCCGGCCGCGTGATTCAGCCCTTATGTTCTTCTTCTTTTTAAAAGTACAGCAAGAAAACGACAAAAGAAGCAGAAATAAAGAAGCTCGTTTGGGTTTAAGTCCATCTTCACGAAGAGGACTCAGGTGGTGAACTTGTTCAAGCTGTGGAAATGTCGTGATTAAAGTTTTACTGAAGTAAAAGTAGAAAAGTTCTCACATCAATTTGCATTTAAAATACTAAAAGTAAAGTAATTCACTGTGGGGAATTGTATTCAATTGTATAATAAAAGAATAAAGAATAATTTCAATATTATATATGAATGTATATATTTTCTTGTTTTAGTTTAGTTTACAAAAGAAAAAAGAGAAATACATAAACAAATATTTATTTAAAAATATATATATAGGAGAAATAAAACTTCATCTAAATCTAATTAAATAAAGCATTCAGTATTTAATGCAGCGGATGAGTAGAACTCCGATCTTTACTTTAATAAAAGTAATAATACCACACACTGGAAAATACACAGTACATTCAAGAAAAAGTCATGGATTGAAAGTATTAACATCAACATATATTTAAAATACTACAAGTAAAATAATTCACTGTGGAGAAATAATATAATAATATCAGTCAGAATCATTTCAAAATTACTATCGAAAAAGAAAATTCACATTGTAATATAATAATAATATATGATTAAATAGAATACTTGGAACATATAATATTATAATGTGATGTCTGTGCAGTCATGACTTTATTTGATTTTTTCATCAATAAATACAAGTGAGAATAATTAACAACATAAACACCTCTCAGAGCCGTGAGATTAAAATACTTTAATTAGTTTTAGACTTTGTACAGAGAACAGAAATAATTCACATATTAAGATTTAAGATCGATAATGATTTATGAAGAACTCGTCACAGACTTCTTTATTGATGTGGAAACTTAAAATCCTTTGTTGGCTTTTTAAGCAAAATGTGACTTTAATTCTCCAGCACTTACACACACACACACACACACACACACACACACACACACACACACACACACACACACACACACACACACACAACACACACACAACACACACACAACACACACACACACACAACACACACACACACACAACACACACACACACACACACACACACACACACACACACGTCAACACACACACACACGTCAACACACACACACACACGTCAACACACACACACACACGTCAACACACACACACACACACACACAACACACACACGTCAACACTCACACACACACACACGTCCACCACTCAGAGCCACTTGGCGTCACGCCTCCTCTTCCTCAGTCACGCCTCCTCTTCCTGAGTCACGCCTCCTCTTCCTCAGTCACGCCTCCTCTTCCTCATTCAGGCCTCCTCTTCCTCGGTCACGCCTCTTCTTTCTCAGTCACG